>NC_050446.1:100425940-100544269 GCF_903995425.1 Onychomys torridus
TGTTGGTAGAATATATCTGCACTCTCTCCTATTTGCTGAAAGCAGCTAGATTAGACACAGAGGGGGGTGCTTCCGTGTTATGTAGAGTGGATGAGTGAAGCATGGAGACTGTAACCTGAGCACCAGCCAGGAACAATGAGAAGGGCTTCCAGGAATGTGTGTGGGTGTCTTACTACATGTATATGCCTGGGTGCCACATGCATATATGATGCCTATGGAGGCCAGAAGAGGGTGTTGGAACTCCCGGACCTAGAGTTTCAGCCAATTGTGAGCTGCCATGTGAGTGTGGGGAACTGAACTTAGGTCCTCCAGAAGAGCAGCCAGTGCTCTTAACCTCTGAGTCAACTCTCCAGCCCTTTCGTAATATTCTTTATGAATGAAGACCTAAGCATTTTGTAGCCTCAAAATAAGCTAACAACAGGCTTCTGATTCTAAAACAACATAATCTTAGGTTGAAATAAAAATTCAACCCACCAGTTCTTAATCTCAGATTTTTCTAGTTTAGAAAATAATGGTTTGAGTGTCTCCACAGACACCAAGTTTGGGCGTCTGGCAAACAGGGAGATGAGATAAATCTGTTGCGGACTTACTTGTTCTTTCATCATTTAGTCAAGACATGATGACTTTCACTATTTTATAAATAGGTCCTTTCACTGTCACGTGCAGTTAAATTTACAATCTCAGTAAGACTGTTGGCTAGCAGTATTCTCAGTTAAATATAAACTAACAGGCGCAAAACAACTTTACAACTATCTTTAAAATTTGTATTGCAATATATTTGACAACGCACAGTTGACTTGTAGGTGCTCTTCATGTTAGCAAAGTCTCTGCCTAGAATGAGGTCTGGCAATAAGCATGGCATGATCATTTCTTAAATAACATTGTGTAGCCGTTGTACAGCAGCCAGCATTGTTTTTGGAGAAGTAAAACAGCTCTCTATGCCTGCAATGTTTTATTTGTGGAACACTGCTTGCAAATACCAGGGTAAAACCATATTGCCGTCTTATCATACAGAAACTAAATTGCAAGAATAACTGAGCTAGCTTTTATAGCATTTAAGCGTGTTAATCAGATCAGAGAGGTATGTTCTGTCACCTTTGGTACAATGACATTCAGATTTTAATTTGTATCCACTTAATGAACTTTTTTGTTTGTTTGTTTGTTGGTTTGTTTGTTTGTTTTTCAAGACAGGGTTTCTTTGTATATCAGCCTAGCTGTCCTGGAACTTGCTCTGTAGGTCAGGCTGGCTTTGAACTCACAGAGATCTGCCTACTTCTGCCTCCTGAGTGATGGCATTAAAGGTGTGCATCATCACTGCCTGGCCCTCCATTTAATGAACTTTCAATTGTGTAAAATCCATAGAAAGAATTTTGGGATCATGAGTTTTATAATGTTAAAGAAAATTAAATTATTCTTTATGTATAAAATATAGCCTACTATATTTAAACATTTTATAATACAATCTTAAAAGATGTACTTTTATTAAAATATTCTTCATGGGCACACTTTTTACTATATCCAAAACTCTGAAATAATGAAGCGATTAATACAACAATGAGAAAGATGGTGACAGTGTGTGAATATGGCCTATGACTGGGAGCACCAAGAACAATAATGGTCTCTTTGTCTCAGCCTTGCTGGGATGTTGGCTTAAGTAAATAATCGAGTGGGTGAACAACCTCGGAGTCATTCTGGATGAGGGAGGGCTCTATGGAAAGATGGACTCCCCAGCTATACGACACCCAGAACCAGAGCGGCTTGTAAGTGTGTAAAAACCACGTGAGAACCTGTGAACTAGAGAACTGGAGCTAGTGAATGTGGACACATAGCTACATGGTAAGTAAATCAAAGAGACAAAGCAATCCTAAGAGAAACAGCTGAGAGGGCCTCACCTATAGAGAAGGAAATGAAAATATTCAACAAATCATGCCGAAGAAATGAGACAACTATTTCTAAAAAGAAAAGATCAATGTAGGGTCAAGTCTCACCTTATAAATTCAAAATATTTCCAGCTCAATTAAAGAAAATTTGAATTCCTGTTTGAAATTCAAAACATAAAATAAACCAAAAATACTAGAATAAATATATTTCAGGCATCGGGATGAAAATCACTTTTAAGCATAAAAACAATATAAGTTGTCAAAAAGCAATAGTTACATGTTATTGTATAAAGCTAATTTTCTTTAAAAAATGACAGGAAGACTTTGCCATGTTGCCTAAGTTAACCTCAGATCTGTGATTTTCCTGCCTCAGTCTCCCAAGCAGTTGTGATCACAGTCAAACGGCATCACTCCTAGCTAAGAGGGTGATGATGGTCGAGTGAATTCACACAAAGAGGGTACAAGGCTGGCAAAGCAGCAGAAGTCGGTCTAGGACGAGAGATAAAGTGCCCAAGGATGCGCCGGAGTTATGTCTGTCATGGAATTCTTGGGCCCGACATGAGTGGTTAAACTTGGTACTGGTGAAGAAAAAAAAAAGAAACTACTTTTTAGTGAAGGGTTTCAGGAAGGGTGAGGACACCGTATCAGTTGGGAAGGGACACTGTATTCATTTGGCCCCTAGACACTGAGCCTAGAGTCCATCAAAATTACAAGTCCTTAAAAACACATTTAGAACTTCAAGATTAAGGTATTTGCATTGAAATGTAAAAATAATGATTAGCAAATATTTAGCATATAAAATATCACACTAGCTTCATTATTTGTTACATACAGTTTTAACAATATTTGAAGACAATTTGGTATTTTTTACTTTGTAGGAGTTCTCAAGAATGTATAATGTCTGTAAAATGTATAGCAAAGGGTAAGTTCAGTGATTTATTTTAGAACAACAAATTTCAAAAGTAAGATTGCACAAAAACTTAAAACAATTCCCTAGTGTTTCTATGGAGTAATATTCACATATTTAATATGATTCACTGTGTAGGACAGGCTTGGGGAATGGTGTCTGGAATTCATGAAAATCTTAAATAGCTCTGATTAAGGGAATACCTTTAAAAAAGGAGGATTTTTGTAAGCAAAAAGCAAAAGGAAGGACTGCAGATGACTTGGAAAGGTAGGAGATGGCTAAGTTGAGTCAACTGCTCTTTAAAGGTAATTTATTTTTCAAATTTATAATAGCAAATAAAGTGCCTGCAAGATATGGCAAATATAACAGGATTTTAAAGTCAAAAAGGGCACTTGTAAGGGGTGGGGATTTAGCTCAGTGGTAGAGCACTTGCCTAGCAAGCACAAGGCCCTGGGTTCGATCCTCAGCTCAAAAAAAAAAGGGGGGGGGGCACTTGTTCAAAAAAAATTCTTTGCTATTTTTGTGATTGTGTCCATGCTTAAAAAAAACAAACAACAATCCACAGAAACAGAAAATCATAACACCAATAGCTGTATTCTTTAATTAATGTCACGAAACATCAATCAAGTAGTCAGCCTGATCAAACAAAAAAATGTTTCCCACAGTTTACTCTTCTTGTGTGTAATTTACCATTTGAAACCCAATAGTTTAAAATGCATTAAGAAAGTCTCCAGGCATTTAGAAGCGCACTGACTATTTCTGTATACATGTGTATGAAGTTTCTATTTATAAACCCCTGCTTCCTAGGGTCATAAACTAGCCAGAGATATTCATAGCACAAACACTTGAGACTTACGTCAGACAGTGAAATTGCAACAGGAAACTCGAGGAGAAATGAAAGTGGGTTCAGGAAGACAGGTTTCAAACAGGATTTTGGTCTTGATACCACTTTACACTCTAAAATATTATCTAGAACAACGAAGAACTAGTGTGCGAGTGGGCTGTAACTATGTAAATGTAGTGCATAGAGAATTAAGCTAAGGCTTTTTGAAAAAAGTTCAGTAACTTAGAAAACAATCACAGTAACTCCTGTGGATCAAAATGACACTAAGTGGCACATAGCAAGGCACTTTCAATTCAGCCTCTTACCTGTCACACACACACACAATTAGTTTTCCTCCAGTGGATCTTTACAGCCTGACATTATTCTTTTAAAAATATTTTATGACATTTGTCTATTTATCTGTGTGTACAGGGTGGGGGCAAGTGTACACAGACTGTGTATGATGGCCAGAGGGCATGCTGGGAGTTGGTTCTCTCCTTCCACCTTGGGATGAATGTCAGTATCCCTCCTGCCTAAACATCTCACCCATCCCAGACTGACACTCAAATAAATAACAAACCAGAAGGAACTCTCACTGCTTTCAAATATCAGTTCAAATTCTTTCAGGTAGTATTCAATCCTATCATTTATACTTCTTAGTCTAGACAGTTCTAATTCCAATCTTATGACTATGACATATGAATCTTAGCTTTCATGACCTTACATATACTGTTTCTTCAACTGTATTGTGTTTTCATCTTTTTACACATTACCCTTATCCATCATTTAAGATTTGATTTAAACTATATCATTTTCAGATCCTATTACCCTTATTTACCAAGGATAACATTTCTTAGTTTTTAATTTCTATAAAATTGATTTTCCATTCCATGAATTTAAGCGATTGGCATATATTGCTGGGGATCACCTATCTTTGTCTGCAGAAACAGAAAATATGAACTGAAATTTGATAGTTACTCTATTAATACAAAAATATTTTTATGACTGCATAATTAATGTCATTGACTCAAGTTTCTAAAATGTTACTGAATCTCATGTTCCACCCCAACACTTAAGAGATAAGCACACTTACAAGTGGAATAGTGTTCTTCACACACACAGAGGATTGTGCTTTCTACACTTGCCAATGTGAATTTGCATTATGGCTCAAGACTATGGATTTGGAGACACCTTGAGCAAAGAGCAGAGATACCATGGTTCCACTATTATTAATGTCTTGGAATAGTGTGTATTTCCTACCACCGAAGAACATAATATAAATAAATGTTGTTAGTTTGTTGTCCTGTGCCATTCCATGAATTCTGACAAATGCATAATAAAATATACCCACTGTTACAGTTCTGTACAATAGTCCATTGGTTAAAAATCCCATTTGTTATGCTCACGTGAGTTTCTTTCCATGTCTTTTATAGCTTGACACTGAGTTCTAAAGACACTTATATAACATTCCACTGTATGAGTGTAGCACAGTCTGGCTATTGGTTTCCCCTCTTGAACACCTTGGTTGTCTCTCATTTCTGGTTCTTATAAGTACAGCTGGTTTAAATATTCATGTTCAGATTTCTGTGTGAGCATGTCTTCTACTCAATAGGATATGTGCCCGGGCACAAAGGGTCTGTGTGATTAGTTTCTAAGAAAAGGCCAAAATGTCTTCCAAGTTGACTGCACTCTGCGTTCCCACTACACAGGAGGAGTCTGGGCTGTGTCGCACTTTTGCCATGTGTCCTCAACTGTGGGGCTTTGCCATGCCAATAGTTGTGAGGGGGACCTCACCATTGTTTTCATTCTCTGGTGACAGGATATGGCACCTTTCCCTTTCATCTGTTCATTTGTTACAATTTCTTCAGATAGTTTATCTACTTTTAATGATATTTATTATCACATTTTAAAGGTCTTATTTCTTTTAGAGATAATAGATATAATTTTGCAAACATACTTATGTCATAGAATTTATTATTAAATTAAATCTAGACCTGTAAATGTAATATAAATGTTCAGTCATTAAGATATTTCTCACTCAATACAGTCTTGACGGTGGAATAGCCTTTTAAAAGTTCATTATTTAACATAAGAATTGTTTTTGTTTCTTTCTTTTTCATTCTTAGTTTTAATGTGTGCAAGAAGGTATACTTGATCAATGGCAAAATTAAATGTTCTCATTAGCCTAATCATCAAACCACTTTTTTCATCTTTGAAATGTATATTAGCCATCTATATTTATATGTGCTCCTCTCAAAAACTTTTAGTATAATGCTTAAAAGAATCTTAGGAAATAAATATTAATATGCTGGAATGGGACAGGTTTCCATGTGGTTATTGAAAATACTTTTGAAAAGGAAAGTTAAAGTATTCTTAATCATGAAGCTACTGACAATAGAAACAAGGAAGTAGTATCACTATTGAGAGAGCAAGGTTAAGGGAGCACTCCTAGTCCTGCAAGAAGAGAGTGACTGGGGTAATTCTGTTTAAGTATAGTCATTTATCCCAAGGCTCTTCACCTGTTTCCAGGTGCGACACAAGATTAAACAGGTAAAAAAGTCTAGATAAGTCCATGAATGGTTGAATTCTGGGAATAGAAAAGCCATTAGTGAGTGTCCCCTGGTATGTTAGCTAGACACCGTAAATGGTAAACCCATGCTGTTGCTGAAGGCGCTTCTGGCTAGGCATGATGTGCATTATATATTATCTTGATTCTCTCTCTCTCTCTCTCTCTCTCTCTCTCTCTCTCTCTCTCTCTCTCTCTTTTTCTCTCAGTTTTTGAGCTCTCTCATTATGGCAAAGGTTTGATGCATCTATGTAATGTAATATGCTTCACCACCTCAGTGGGGGTAAAATAGTAAACTTCTTGTAAACAGAAAAATATATCCATAGAAAGACACCATCTTATATTTGCCTTATAGGATGCAGCATATATATTTTATTTATTGTACATTAAAAAGTCGAGAACAATTAAGTTATTTTGGTAGATAAATTGTTATCTGTAAGTTATATATTCTTATATTTTCTGAGAATCTCCCCCACTCCTGTTTTGAGATGGAGGCAAAATTCTGTAAGTTTAGATAGTTAACAATTCTACAGATTTTTGTAGATATTGAAAAGAACACATCCCTATTCTGCATGTGAACAAAAAAAATGATAGTGTTAATATCTTCATTCCTGGGTTTCTTGATTTTAAAAAAAGTGCATAGCAGACAGGGTGTAACAGACTAAACAATGGGTTGATTACTGACCATACTTCTTAATGCTCTCACCAAATGACTTCATACCAGGAAAAATTCTTTTTACTGTCACGCAACTGAAAATACAGGAACGTAGCCATTCAAAGTGTATTCTCATCCCATTTGAAGCTAAAATCCTTGCAATTCTTTTTTTTTTTTTTTGTATCTTTAATCCTAATATGGGGAAGAATAAGATTAACAATGTTTGTCACTGATTGGTGTCAATGTACGACAACCACAGTGGACTATGGACAGTTGGGGGACAGAGGAGCTTTTGGAGACAAGACAGTATGACTGGTCCTAAAAGGTAAGGAGTTCACACACTACAGGGCCAGTAACTCACTCAACAGCTGTGTTTTGTGGACAACTGTCCCACGAAGGAACACCCTGCAAACATTACAGAGTCACCCTCTAATCCTAACTGATCACAAATGCCGCACCTCAGGCTTTGGACCAGCACTCTCCTCTCTCAGAAAATACAGCACTGGATTATGGGCATTTGGAAACAAGAAAAATGGTGCAAACTTTTCACAGTGGTAAGGTCTTTAGAACCCAACTTTAACATATTCTTAAATAGATTTACACTGTTTTGAAGGTATCGCACGTGTGGCATAGTAATTATCTTCTTCAGTATTCTTCATGGCAGGCCTGGCAGTTCAACCCCCCGGGACTCTGCCGATGCTGCACAGCTTCCCTTAGGGCCTTCTTTAGAGAAGAACAAAGTTGTTCCAGAAGAGCCTGAGGCAGGTGCTTGTCTCTGAGCTGAGCCTGACACAGCAGTAGCTCTCAGGGAAGATTTGTTGCATGTTGTCTGACTGCATCAGCATCAGCATCAGCATCAGCATCAGCATCAGCATCAGCATCAGCATCAGCATCAGCATCAGCATCATGACCTGTCATAAACTTGTCAAGGACGTGTAAAATTTCCATAGCCTCTTCAGGCCAGTGTTCTCCAGAAAGAGCTCTTCTCTTTTTAGTAAGGAGTGTTCTTCTCTTTTCTACAGGAGTGTCTGCTATTTCAAACTAGGACTGTGTTCTTAATTTGTCTCCTAAAATTACACGATTCTATGCATTTAACAATGCTTCACAAATACTTCAAATACACATTCCCTTGCTTTTTTGCATCATAGACTCCAGTTTTTAGATATGAATTGTACTAGGTACGTCTGACTAGTGCTGAGTACAGCATATTGGAAAGGAGGCTTCTGTTTACACGGAAGACAAATACTGAGTAGGCTAATTTTATGATCACACACTTCTCCTCTCCCAACTCCTCCCAGATCTTCCCTACCTCCCCCACTTCCCCAACTCCATGTCCTTTCTCTCTTTCAGAAACAAATAAAAACAAAAAAAAAACCCCAAGAAACAAACACACACAAAAATGAAAAAGAAAAAGCAAAAGACCAATAAGAGAAAAAAATACCCAAATCAAGCAAAATAAGACAAAACATCTACAAAAAATACCATTGAGTTTGTTTTGTGTTGGCCAATTACTCCTGGGCATGGGGCCTGCCCTGGAGTGTGGTTTGTATACCTAGCGAGACTTCATTGGAGAATTTTTCTTTGGCAGTGGGTATCAGTTGCTGACAGCTAGGGGTGGGAGCCTCCACTCACTTCCCTCTCTCGGTTGTTGGAAGTCCATCTGGCTTGAGCCTGTGCAGGCTCATGCATGCTGTCCCAGTCTCTGTGAGTTCAGATGTGCATCAATCCTACTGTGTCTGGAAGACACTGTTCCCTTGGAGTCATCCATCACTTCCAACTCTTACACTCTTTCTGCCTCCTCTTCTGTGTAGATCCCTGAGCCTTGAGGTCAGGGATCTCATTTAGGGCCGAGGGCTACACAGTCTCTCTCTGTGCACTGTGTTAATTCCCATCTACTGTAAGATGCTTCTCTGATAACGGCTGAGCAAGGCACTGATTTCCCCTATCATATCATATATAATAAGAGAAAATATCTGGCTAACATTGTAAAGTACCTATTTTATAAAATTAATTCCACAAAGATTAATAAATTATAAAAGTATGCAAATTTATATGATTAGGATTTATAATAAAATTTAGAATCATCTCTGTGCATTAAAACGCTTACTTTTAAACAATTGATTTTAAAGACAGTAGATTCTACTTGCCATTACCAATCTGTAACTGCTTTAGTTGTAATTTTAAAGATATTCATTTTCAGTAAAGTCAAGAACTACTCTACTAGCAATAATTGTTAAGATAAACAGCCAAACAGAAGAGCAACAATGTTAGGCATATCCTTCCTTTCTTTGTATTACACCACACTTTGGGATTTGAATTCTACATTTACCACAAAGCTCTAAGGCTTTGGCAGATTACTCACTTCTCAGTGTATCAGCACCCTCCCCAGTGATGTGGGTGTAGCAAGGATGCCTGCCCTGCTGTGTGTGGTGATAACCAGTCAAGTTCGGACATGGGTGCAATTCTTTTATGGTATGAATTTAGCAAATATTAGCTGCATTTTCATTATGGTAGATTAGAAGCATAGTTCTAGAGGTTAAATCTGGATATGTAACTATTTCTTTGCATGCAGATATCTCCTTCTGTGCAATGAAGGTCATCAGTTTGCACTTCTATGTTTAATGATTACTCTAGTGTTTGTAACTGCGTGTTAGGGGAAAAGGTCTCAAGATTAGTGGATAACTGATATACGTTTCTGTCATTCCTTGCAGACATCATGGAAATCAGGACTGTGGCAGTTGGAATTGTGGCAATCAAAGGGGTGGAAAGTGAATACTATCTTGCAATGAATAAAGATGGAAAACTCTATGCAAAGGTATTAATAATTGACAACTTAGAGTTATTATTCAAACTTACTTTTGTCAAAAATACATGCCTTTCTGAAAACTAATTTTCTTTCACTGGTACAAGTTGAATATTCCATTAAAACTTTTTTTTTTTTACTCAAGCATTAAGGTAAAATATTTTTTGTATGAGCTTAGCTTGCTTAAGCTATTTGGATATTAGATTTTTCATCTGTAAGATGACTTGGAATGATTGATCTCTAGGGATCCTTTCAATTCTAAACTCCCATGTAAATTTCAGATACTTGAAGCCTAAGATTTCCATCTGTGAGTATTAAAGCCCCTTTGTTAGACTTCCTCCAATTTGCACATTGCTGACATTGAAAATTCTTGGGCAAAAAATTTTTTGAAGTGTTCAGTTCATTTGTCAACATTAGTCTCACAATCATGGGCTTTGAACTATAAGCATTCACATTGTTTCCACTTTATTATGATATAAAATATGTGATAGTTCATCCCACTATAGTAAAGCAAAATTCAATTTCCTTTGTATTCTTGTAGCTCTGCATAATGCCTATGCAGGCCAATTACAGAATAGAGGTGTAATCAAATGAACACTTGACTGCCTGGATGAATAGACTAGGTAACTTTTTACTTTTGTTACAATTGAAGACAACATAGTAGAAAGTGAAATAAAGTTTATTAAATTGTCCCTTACCTGCAGGAGATGGAGGCTATGCCCTTTACACTAAATTTCTGGGGGACAGAGAATGGAGTGACTTAGGGATCCCAACATTAAAGAGTAGAAATTGGTTGTCCAAAAGGACATAACTAAATGTGCATTATGTTATCTTTTGTTAATTTAAGATGCTTTTGACCTATGACAATATATGACATAGATAAACCCATTAAACTGTGTCAGTTCTGCTCAATCTGAGGGTTAAAATAAGTCACATATACTTCACCTCTACAGACTGTCACCTGATTGCTGTTAGTTTGAGCCTCTCCAGAACTTCTATTAATATTTGTGTTTGGTTTCTTTGTGCTTGTTTTTATCAGAAAGAATGCAACGAGGATTGCAACTTCAAAGAACTAATTCTGGAAAACCATTACAACACATACGCATCAGCTAAATGGACACACAGTGGCGGGGAAATGTTTGTTGCCTTAAATCAAAAGGGGCTTCCCGTCAAAGGGAAGAAAACGAAAAAAGAACAAAAAACGGCCCATTTTCTTCCTATGGCAATAACTTAATCATACACGGTGTTTGAGAAACCAGTTTCATTCAGCAGGGAGATCTCTTTCCAGTGGACTTTTTTCTTCTTTCTTTTTCCTTACTTTCTCTCTCTCTCTCTCTTAAAGTAACCAAGAAAGGCTGGAAAACTACTGAAAACTGATCAAGCTGGACTTGCGCATTTTTGTTTATTTTAAAAGACTGCATTAAAGAAAGAGCTGAAGAGTATACACACAAACCAGATTTAGTAACTGAAAGTTGTAAAAAGTTGTAAAAGTGGTTGTACAATCATGTTAGTAATAGTGATGTGTTTCTTAAATTAATTTACCCTTAAGAGTATGTTAGATTTGACTATCTGATCATGAATATTTAATATCACTATCTGCTTATAAAATGGCTGCTATAATAATAATGAAGATGATGCAGATGATGTTATATAAGGGATGTCAGACCTAACCCTGCTGGGATGCCTGAGGATGATCAAGCCGGCACACACCATAGACAATGAGCAGTGCTTGAGAGCTTTCCAGTAAGAACTATCATCCATTTCAGCTCTACTCAGAAAAGTGATGCTCTCAGCAGTTTATCATAGAATGGAATCGACAGGTGGTCTTACAAAATGACAATATTGGAACATACCTGTGCTGATTAACATGAAAAAAATCCTAATGCCACTCAAATTGAAAAGGTATTGCTAACAGGATGTTTTAGAAATCTGTATATAAAATAGCAATAATGATGGTAATACTGTATTTCATCTCATCACAAAATAACATTTTATAATCCCTAAAAATAAAATTCCAAAATCTTTAAGTCTTTTTCAAGTAACAAATCTATCTTTTGTATAATTCACATTTGGGAACACAACTTTAAATAATGTTCTTCCCACACATAATCATGTCTCCCCCCTCCCCTGTGGTTACAGCATTAAACTCTACTTTAAGTTGTATTTGAATTTTATTGTTTTGTTATTTAAGTTTATGTTATTTATAAAGAAAAAACCTTAAGAAGCCGTTTCTGTTTCATATGCTTTTAATTTCAAGGGAACAACAAACCGCCTGGCTGTACTGCAGATTTCTCCTCCCCTGGTGACTGACACCAACTCTAGGACACAGCACTTGGCTAGCAAGTGTTGGATGGAAGACAAAAATGACAGCCCGCAGCCATGCTTACAAGAGATGTCTCACAGCAAACAATGCAAATATGTGGGAAAGATTTTGCCACAACACTCTTGCCAATGAATTTGGATCATATAAGTAAAAGAAAGCAGAGGGTTTTAGTCAGAATATATTTTGATACATGGCAATAAAACATGGTTTAGAAGTCGGTCTATTTAAAGTTAGCTATTTGATAGTCTTGGGAAGTATCTACCATGCAAAAGACGCCAAAATTGAGGCTGTAGTCAGTGTATGAGCCCCCCCCCCCCGACTCCTTGGGGCTTCAGATCAGGCCACAGACAACAGCCTAACAGAGAGATGAAGACTCACTCTGTAGTTCTGCTGTCAGCGGGTGCTGCCCCAACTGTACGCATGCTCACCAAGGGAAGGGCAACAGTTAGGTCAGTTGTTGGTTGGTATATGAATTGTTGTGATATCAGCCTCAAAGTATTTTCCATTGAGGTTTCTTTATATTACAAAAAATACTACTTGGTAATATGTTTAGAAGAGAAGGTTATAAGATAAAGCCCCTGTCAACAAAAAATAACAATCTCTTGACTTTCTTGTGGTTTGCCCAAGTGTCCAGGCTACCAAAAAATAGGAAGTGTCGCCCTCCATCACATATAAGGAGACACCATGAGGAAATAGTCTTTACTAGCATCCAATTCAAGGACATTTCTAGTCTAGCTTTCTAGTCCAGGATCCAGCTTGTACCTGGAGTCTTATAAACACCAGAGGTAGAAGAAGACTATGCTTTTCATAGTTGTCTCATTAGTGCCTAGCCAACTGCTGGTCTACAACCAACTTAGATACACATGAATCCATCCAACGAATAGTTGCCAAGGAAAAGATGGGATGCTATTATACTTACTGAAATTTTAAATAAATCAGAATGGAGCATGATCATGCAGAAGCTTAAACAGAAGTAGTGAGTATATATGGAAGGTGGCTATGATTACCATTAAATTAGTTACTATGAAAACACCATTAGAATAGTGAATTAGACAGAACCAATACTGAGTGGTCCAACTATTCTTAGTGATATGTCACATACAAAAACCTACTCAGAAACATTTACTTTTAAAAGATTTATTGTTGTTATTTTAAAATTATGTTCCTCTGTGTGTGTCTTTATGGGGATGTAAATATAAGTGCAGGTCCTCATTGAGTTCAGAAGAGGGTATTAGGAACTGAACTCGGGTCCTTTGCAAGAGCAGTGTGTGCTTTTAACTGGAGATTTATCTTTCCTGTCTCAGCATTTATGTTTAATTATAGGTTTTGCTCTATTTAAAAAAAAAACTTGTAAAAAACATGTAAATTTCAGAAAATAAAATCTGCTTTAGGCAAACACATTTAGAATCTGAAATTCTGGAAGACAATGAAGCCTTCATCTTCCTTCCTCTTTCATAAATCAGGAAACTGATTTGAGTGGACTCAAGGTGCTGGGTGGACGTAGCTTGCCACACTCGGTGTCACTTAGCATGTGTCTTTCTTAGATTGTCAGTGATCTCCTCGTTTTATTTGATTTTAATTTCTATTGAGATGTCATCTTTGTAGTTGAGAACACTTGTGATCCACTTGGCAATTCGCTTAGTACATAATGACACTTTTATGATTTGACTCAAAAAGACAGAAGGAATGCAATTTCCAATTTTGATTCCTAAGAAACTTTTATGTGAACTTTTAAATTTATAAATGGAAAGTATCACAAAAGACATTTTTATAATAAAAGTATTCCTTTCTAAAATGTTCTTTAAAAAAGAAAATCATATCAACATGTGGGTTTCTAAAAGCTGGTAAAGGAATAAGTGAAAGAATATGAATGTTAACATAATAAATAGAAAGATATTTCCAATATGACAAGTGAAGAAAAACACTTTGACACAGACAAGCCATAGTGTACACTGCTGACCTTTGAGTTGATGTAAGTTCAACTTAGATACAAAAGAGAAGGGAATAGAGGGTCTATCACTTAGAGCTTTTTCTTCTAGTTTTTTAGGATGTCAAAAACTATGAAGAGTGGTTATGCAGACACTGATCTGTGATCCTCTAAATGTTCAATATAGTATAGAGTGAGGAGCTGGGCGGTGGTGGAGCACACCTTTAATCTCATCACTGTGGAGGCAGAGGCAGGTGGATTTCTGTGAGTTCAAGGCCAGCCTAGCTTATCCAGTGAGTTAAAGGACAGCCAAGGCTACACAGAGAAACTCTGTCTTGAAACCTCCCCTAGCTCCCCTCCAAGAAAATAGAGTAAGAACCTAAGAAGTCATCCAAGATAGCTTACCAAAGACAGGGCATTCATTTAAAATGGTTTTCTTATGATTCGTGAGTTTGTATTTTACTCTGGCACACACTTGTGTTTGCTTTAATGTGAGAAGATCTCCAGTGGACACCAGTGAAGAACAAAACTGAAGCCGTGAACAGATGTCTGAGGCTCAGCGCAAGGCTGCAATGTCACTCTTACCCACTGACACGTACCTGGGAGTGGAGAGCACAAATGGGTTCCTATCTTTCACTGTCCAACTTAACATACAAATAATACAGGGGTAAACATAAGCTAAGATCATTTTGTAAAAGTGTGACATTAAAATATTTTAACACCTAATCTGGATGGTTATTGATTAGTCAAAATACTCCTATGATTCTTAACACTGGGGAGAGACAACAGAGAGTGACAGGTCCTGGAGTCCCCCTGCCAGCCAGTCTGGCCAATAGGTGAGCTATGGACCCAGAAAGAGAGAGAGAGAGAGAGAGAGAGACCGACCCTGTCTCAATAGATAAGGTACAGAGTGGAAGAAGAAGAAGGAGGAGGAGGAGGAGGAGGAGGAGGAGGAGGAGGAGGAGGAGGAGGAGGAGAAATTCAAGCTCTGGCCTCTCTCTATGTCTTTGTCTCTGTCTCTGTCTCTGTCTCTCTGTCTCTCTCTGTCTCTCTCTGTCTCTCTCTGTCTCTCTGTCTCTCTGTCTCTCTCTCTCTCTCTCTCTCTCTGTGTGTGTGTGTGTGTGTGTGTGTGTGTGTGTGTGTGTGTGTGTGTGTGTGCCTGTACCTGTGGGTATATGTGTAGGATGGACACACACCCACAACACATTCACTCCATCATCCATCAGAATGAAGATGGGCCCATGTGAATATCAGATGATTATCATGTGTGGCTATTTCTAAGATATCCTTAAAGCAGATGGTTAAGGTACTTAGAATGTTCCTGCTATGAAATAGCTTGTTAAAGCTTCATGTATAACTCTTTCAGGGACAGTTGTCAGGTTCCTTTTGCTCATTCTACCACATTCAACAAAGCTTTGGTCTTCAAAGACAGGGATGTAGTCTATCAGACTCCCAGAGGCTCCCTTCTGCTCTCCAATTTTGAAGAATTTATCAAAATGATTTATATTCTCTTGGATTGAGACTTGACAGGAAATGAGAAATAACAGAACCTACTCTCTTACCAATGTTTGTGATTTCTTTTTACAGCAACATCTCCCAAGAAGCCAGGTAATTACTCTCATGAGACAGTATCTCTTGGCTCCCCATTTTCTTCCTGGCTGTGACACAGTCCTACTTCCCAACCCATCATCACAGGCTTTCTGAAAGAGAAAGGCTTTCTCTGCCTAGAAACAGCTATATATTAGTTATTGTGGTGTATAGCATGAAAATTTAATGACCTTAAAACAGTTCTTTTGTCTTATAATTACCTAGGAGCCTCAGTCTGCAAGCCTCCATAAAGTTGTAATCAAGGTGTTAACCAGGGCAGTCACTGATCTCAACACTTAGTCCTGAGGAAGTGGCTACAAACATCAGCTTCCCACTAATGCCTCTTCATAGCACCGTTTCTCAAAAAAAGTTTATTTCCTACGAAGCAGTAGACCAGAGCATAAAAGGTCCCAAATGGAAGCCAGAGTTTTAAGAAACAATCTCCAGTGTGAAGTCACTTCTGCATATACACAAGGGGCAGTATTACCCCTTCAGTACACACCAGGAGGCCAGGCCATTATAAAGCGCCTGTTGCAGGACATACACTAGATGGGCATTTAAGGCTTTACCATAAACCCACATGCTCTAAGGCCGAATAAGACCAATTCAAGGCTTTCAGTGGTGACTATTCATAGAGAAATAGATCAAGCAGGCATATTTTCTCTGGAAAATTGGTCTTGTTTTCCAAAAGAAAATCAGAGAAGGTTTGAACTCCCAAAAGGGTCATGACCCACAGGTTGAGAACTGCTGTAAGCAAAACAAACCCTAAAAAGATCCCAAAGCTATTGGTTTCCATGCAGGATGCACACTGGAGTCACCTCTGGGAGGTACTTTTCTTTTTGAAACAACTACACACAAGCTCCATCCCATGTCAGCTCTTTCAGTGACTATGGACTAGGGAATGGGAAATGCCATTTTTATTATTCCTCAGTAATCTCTAATGGTCTTGTTGCAATTGAGAACTAACAAGACAAGCAGAAAACCACAAAACAAACTCCTTTAGGATCAAGTCCTGGCTCTTCCACACTGTCTCCTCTTTAAACTTAGTGAAGGGTCTTATTCCTCCCCCCCCCACACCCAGGGTTTCCATCATTTTTCTATTTACAGTGGCACCAGAAGGAACACAAACATGAGAAGGAGCTGTAATCATTATGATAATGAAATGCTCAAGAATATAATGTGCATGAAAGTCCACACCAGTCCAAAGTCTATTCTCAAACAGAAATGCATCTGAGATTATAAAAATCCCTCTGTTGAAATTTGTGACTATTTTCCACATTGCACAGAATACAATCTCTAACTGGCTGGGGGCCAGCAGAGTGGCAGTGGACAAAGGGAGCTGGTTAAAGACTTTGCTGTCAGTTAGGCAGGTCAGCAGGCAAAACAATGTAAGCCCAGAAGTATACATTCAGGCTACTGAGCAGATACTGTCAAGTTCATAAGAGATACTGACATGGGTTGAGTCTTCTGCGACTCCTGAATGCAATGACTGTATCTTTTCCAAGATCAGGGAAGTCTAGGGTTATTGTTTTACATATATTTTATACCTCCTCCTTCTGAAGCCCATAAAATTAGAATGTCTGTTTATATGATGGTGACTTGCTCATCTCAGGTTTTTGTTTTGTTCGCCTTTTCTCTTTTTTCTTCTATTTCTCTTTTTCTTTATCTGATTGAATATTCAAAGGAGTTGTCTTTAAGTTTAGATTGTTTTTTCTGCTTTAGATTGTTCTCAAGTTTTTCTCCAAGAACACATCAAAACAATTATCCACCATGATCAAGTAGGCTTCATCCCAGGGATGCAAGGGTGGTTCAACATACGAAAGTCCATCAATGTAATACACTATATAAACGAACTCAAGGGAAAAAAAAAACACATGATCATCTCACTAGATGCAGAAAAGGCATTTGACAAAATCCAACACCCCTTCATGATAAAGGTCTTGGAGCGAATACAGGGAACATACCTAAACATAATAAAGGCAATCTACAGCAAGCCAACAGCCAACATCAAATTAAATGGAGAGAAACTCAAAGCAATACCACTAAAATCAGGAACAAGGCAAGGCTGTCCCCTCTCCCCATACTTATTCAATATAGTACTTGAAGTTCTATAAGACAACATAAAGAGATTGAGGGGATACAAATTGGAAAGGAAGAAGTCAAGCTCTCCCTATTTGCAGATGACATGTTAGTATACATGAGTGACCCCAAAAATTCAACCAAGGAACTGATACAGCTAATAAAAACCTTCAGCAACATTGCAGGATACAAGATCAACTAAAAACAATCAGAAGCCCTTCTATATACAGCAGACAAACAGGCTGACAAGGAAATCAGAGATACATCACCCTTTACAACAGCCACAAATGTTATAAAATACCTTGGGTTTACTCTAACTAAGCATGTGAAGGACCTATATGACAAGAACTTTAAGTCCCTGAAAAAAAACATTGAAGAAGATGTCAGAAAATGGAAAGATCTCCCATGCTCATGGATAGGCAGGATTAACATAGTAAAAATGGAGATCTTACCAAAAGCAATCTACAGATTCAACACAATTCCCATCAAATTACCAACACAATTCTTCACAGATCTGGAAAGAATAATACTCAACTTCATATGGAAAAACAAAAAACCCAGGATAGCCAAAAGAATCCTGTACAATAAAACAACCTCTGGAGGCATCACAATCCCTGACCTCAAGCTCTACTATAGAGCTACTGTAATAAACACAGCTTGGTACTGGCATAAAAACCGACATGTGGACCAATGGAATCGAATTGAAGACCCTGACATTAACCCGCACACCTATGAACATATAATTTTTGACAAAGAAGCCAAAAATGTACAATGGAAAAAAGAAAGCATCTTCAACAAATGGTGCTGGCATAACTGGATGTCAATGTGTAGAAGGCTGCAAATAGATCCATATCTGTCACCGTGCACAAAACTTAAATCCAAGTGGATCAAAGACCTCAACATAAATCCAGTTACTCTGAACCTGATAGAAGAGAAAGTAGGAAGTTTTTTCTACTGTATTTTTATCTGACTTGTTAAGTTCTTTACTTCCAAGGTTTCCATTTGGTTATTTTCCATGCTAACTCTGTAGACTCTCATTCAAATCAGTGGTATGTTTCCTATTTAATTATCTCTTTGTAGTTGTTCATGATCCACTGCCTCTCCTTAGTTAGAATATCTTATCAGGTACTTCATTGATTTTCTTTACTGTGAGATTAGTTCCCAGAAAGTTATTGTGCTCTATTAGAAGCATCACATTACCTACTTTTTCATACTAGTAGATGATAAAATGTCTGAGAAAGTGTGGTGATATATTATGTACCCCAATAAAGCTTTCCTGGGGATCAGAGGACAGAGCTAGAGACTAAATTAGACATAGAGATCAGGCAGTGGTGGCACACACCTTTAATCCTATCACTCGGTGGGCAGAAATCTGTCTGGATCCCTGTGAACTCACAAGGCCACACTGGGCTACATGAGAGAAACAGAACCAGGTAGTGGTGACACACGCCTTTAATCCCAGGAAGTAATATGGCAGGACACAGAAAGGTATATAAGGCACGAAGAAGCCGAAACTCGCTCTCTTGAGGCTGAGGATTTTGTAGAGGTAAGTTAGTGGCTGGCTGTTCTGCTTCTCTGATCTTTCAGCTTTCACCTCAATATCTGGCTCTGGGTTTTTATTATAAGACCTTTTAAGATTCCTGTTACAAGAAAGTTCTTTCTAGGCACATTGCCATGACTATATAAATAACACTCCCTTGCCTTGTTCAAAGGTCAATGTCACACATCTGCCCTCTACACTGGTTTTTGAAAGCACATTTCCAAACAAGTGCAAGAAGCATTATATGAGGGGAGACACTCTACCTTTTTATTACATTCTGTCAGCCACAAGCCCGCCAGCACAAGGTATTTCAGAGCACAGACAGCACTTCTGGTTCGGTGAGCAGAAATAGAATTCATTAGGGAAAGCAAGCAGTTGAAGCTCTTTGCCTGATGATGTTCTCTGCCTTAAAGAACACCTCTCAGGCCCAGAACTTCATGTCTATAGGCTTTCATAAAATCACCTAATAGTTCCTAGCTTTTCCCTCCCCTCAGTTCTCTTCTGTATCACTGTGTTGCTAGGCAATAGTGATTATTACAATTTTATTTAAAATTTCATAGGCTAGTAATGTTCATTGTTAAGTATTGATGTGTTTTATAAATTATGTATTTTATTTATCACTGAATTCACTGTTAATTTGTCCAATGTTTATGGTATTTCCCTATAATGAAAAGAGAAAAGTGTTGACTTCATGATAATGAATGTTCAATCAGCTCTATTTGTTCATCTTAAAAATAACAGTAAACTTCTTAATTTGAGGCTGGGGAGATGGCTCAGTGGTTAAAAGTGCTTGCTGCTTTTGCAGAGGACCTGGGTTTGGTTCTAAGCACCCACACTGGATGGTTCACAAACTTCTGAGACTCCAGTTCCAGGATATTTTATGCCCTCTTCAGGCCTCTACAGGCATGGTGGTGCATGCTTTTAATTCCAGCACCCAGGAAGCAAAAGCAGGCAAACCTCTGAGTTTAAGACCAGTCTGATCTATGTACGAAGTTCCAGTGTGGCAGGGTTACATAGTAAAGCTTCAAAGTATTTTTAAAAATTCCCTTTAGGGACTGAAGAACTGGATTGATAGTTAAGACCACTGGTTGCTCTTCTAAAGGACCCAGGTCCAATCTTTCGCACCCACAATGAGACTCACAGCTGTCTATAACTCCAGTTCCAGGGCTTCTGAGGGTAGCAGGCATGCATGTGGTACACAGACATACATGCAGAAAAACAGTGATACACATAAGATAAAAATAACTTAAAAAATGTTAAAACATCTTCTTTTAGCAGAGATTTATTTAACATGTTCTAATATCATTGTGAATTATCTTCTGCATGTCTATTTATTGTCCTCATTGATATAGACTGTCTTTATGGTATAAGAGTAACAACAGCCATGACTTTAAATAGTTTTATGTTCACAATATTTTAAAAGTTTTAACCATAGGATTTCTTTACAAATATTTTATATGTAATGTGTTTTTGATAAAATCCATAACCCTATTCTCTCCCCTTAATTACTTTCCCTATACTCCTAATATTCCCCTGCTGACCTTGCATGCTCCCTTTTAAATGCCTGCCTGTGAGTGCATGGGTCTGGGAAGATCTGCCAGAGGATGGGAAATCCCTCCTACATGATGAATCCTGAACCTTGAGGGTGGGGTATGAAACATGTCTCATTTAGAACTGAGCAAGCCACAGTTTCTTGCTCTCTGCACGTTGACTAGTTGTAGGCCCTGTATTACTTACTACCTATAGCAAAAAGTATATATAAGATGGTAAACACAGTTAGTCATGGCCTATCTTCTCACAGTGAAGTATTTGTCAAGCATCAGAAAGTGAATCCTATAAAAAATTATATTATACCTGAAATTTGTGAAATAGAACAAACATTAAAAAATCTTTGATAGACAAAATAAAAATAAATTAAAAAATAAAAAATCTTTGATAGACAAATACATACATGATGGGAATGCACACAGACAGTCTTGACCAGCTTCTTAACTCTCCAGTGGCAGACACTCACCCAGAAAAACAAAGGGTGACGACACCTCCTTATTTAAGGGACTTTGCTTTCACAGCAGTTACCTGGTAAAATGGCAAATTTTTGCCAGGGCTAAAGCAATTTGTAAAAAAACTTAGCTTCTGTGAATTGATTTCTGGTGTTGATGTATGGCATTCTAGAAAACTTATTAAAGGGTATCAATAGCAAACAAGCAATTTTCTATAATTGCTAATAGATAGGAATCACGTGACATGATATGGCTAAGAGTAGGAAATTATTTTTCCATCTGTGAGCAATCACTTCCAAATGTACAGATCTGAAAAACTGCAATGAACTAGTTAAAGATTTGTAGCATCATATGTTAGCCAAGGAGTGGACTCCTCAAGAACAGGTTTATAGGTCAGCCCTTCTTCCCTGGTGTTTTTCAAGGAAAACACTGGAGAGGAGCTCTCTCCACATCATGCTCTGTTATCAACAGAGAAGTCTTAGTTCTGAATCAGCTGGTCAGAAATGAACCCTGTACACCAAGGTTATGCTTAGAACTGGAATCATAGTATAAATAGGAGAGAAATAAATTTGCCTTAAAAGGTTCATTGAGAGTAGTTAAGAAGTTTTGATTTTTGTCTAGTAGTTTTGGGAACAGAATTCAAGGAACAGGAGAAAATACAAAGACATATCAAAGTAAAATGATATTTAAGTTTTCCTATAACTGGACTATTTAATAAATGAGTCATTTTGAAAAGAAAAAGTGAGAAAAAACAGATTCCTTATCACAAAATAAATTCCAATGGATTAAGTAAGCTAATCAAATATAGAGGCAAGAAAGCACTAGGAAAAAAACACAGGTAAGTAGTTTTGTAGTCTTAGATAAGTCTTGACAAAATGCAACAAGACTTACACTCTAATGAAATATGATTTGAATGTACCAAGTAAAAACGTTAAACTTCTCTATTGGGAAGACACATTGTCATCACACAGCCTGAAGTGAGAATGTCTGTAGTCCTAAAAATTGACCTAAAAATGTCACAGTAGGAGAACAGGAAAAGGCCTTAAGATATACCACTATGGCAGCAATCTACAGAACAAATGATACTCTTGGACGGTCACGAAATCCAACTGTTAGAAAAACAGGACAAATAACTGACCAGATACACTTAGCTTTGGCTGCCTCCTCACATCTAATTTGTCAGATGTGCTTACTGGATGCTATGCGCTCCTGGCTGGACAAGAGCCTCTTTTTCACTGACTTCATCCGTGCTCGCTTGCAGCCATGTATGGTGGTTGTACAAAGTTCTTTTAGTCTCCAATGGGTCCAAAAGTTTCTCTGAGGTTTTAGACCTGTTAATACAATATGTATATTTATCCAATCAGATTTTACTAACAAATAATTTTCTACATCTCTTTAGATACAGTTATCCATTATTTACATTGATAGTTGCCATTGTATAAAATACAGAGATGATTTGCATTTCAGTTGCTGAGTGCTCCTGACAGAATGACTATGTCTTAAAATATTAGGTATTAATAGAAAGTTTGCTGTGTAGTAAGGCCAACAGGCAGTTGATTAAGGCAGGGTTGTTTACTTTTCATTGCTCACAAGACAAGGATGCCACACTACAGAGGGCCACAGAAGGAAGACAGATCTGTCAGGAGAGGGCAACAGCAAGTGGATGGCAAGTGCCTTGCTTTTTTTTTTTTTTTTTTAAAGGGAATCACTCAGTCATTCCAGCAGGCTCCAGGGCTCAAGGCTCACCTCAGTTGCTTGTCAACTGCTCCTAGGATGTCAAGCATCTGGAGTAAGAATCCAGTAAAGGAGAGGGTGGTTGTTGCCAGGGCCCTACACTGGTTGATCCATAATGATTACACCTATAATTATTTACCATTTCTACAAACAGTCTGACCCCAAGAAGGGTATGTTCTCAGGTGTTAAAATATAAAATGTAAAAGACATGATTCACGATTAATATAGTCTGGTGGTAAACTACTGTTTGGTTTCTGGGAAAGCCGTGTGTGTGTGTGTGTGTGTGTGTGTGTGTGTGTGTGTGTGTGTGTGTGTGTGTGTAATAATGTGTTGGTTCTCCTCCAAAGCTGTCAGATGTGCTCCAATCCCAACCCTTTTTCACTGGACTTAATGGACAGCTGTTATTTGGGAGTGCCCTTCACCATTATGTTGAGGACTACCTCTCTCACACGCTAGAACCTTTGCTTCTAGACTCTCATTTCCTCTTCTTTTGTTTATTCCATATTTTGTTGGGTATCTGCATAACAGCTTCATAAGAAAAAGATGAATTCAAAGTAACTTTCCAAAAAGGATTTGCACATCTGAAAAATGCCTGGCCTTCACCCTTAGCCTCACTTGACAGTTTGTTTGGGTGTAATGAATAATTTTCCCTCCAGGCTGTTAAGTCATTGTTCTGTTCTATCCCAGTGTTCAGAGCTGCTGATCAGAGATTAGAGGCATTCAGTCTTTTGATCTCTCTGTACTCTGGAAGACTCGAGTGTTTCCTTTTTGCTTTCCAGGTCTGAGATTCACAGTAAGATCTGCAGCACCCCATTGTTTCTATGCCTAGTCCTAACGTCTTCCAAACTGGAAATTCAAATCTTTGCAAAGATGAGTTTGAAATGTACTCCCAGCCTATCTCTCTGGATTTAGTGTTCTTTTGGATATAATACAGAGAAATGAAACCTAAAAGTAGAAGAGGAGAAGGATCAGTTTCTTCCACATGAGATAAATGTTAGATTGTGGATTTTTTCGGCCTTTCCCTCTTTCTTTTCCTTCCTTCCTTCCTTCCTTCCTTCCTTCCTTCCTTCCTTCCTTCCTTCCTTCCTTCCTTCCTTCCTTCCTTCCTTCCTTCCTTTCTTCTTCTTCTTCTTCTTCTTCTTCTTCTTCTTCTTCTTCTTCTTCTTCTTCTTCTTCTTCTTCTCTCTCTCTCTCTCTCTCTCTCTCTCTCTCTTTCTTTAAATATACATCAAATTACTCTGGAAGAACTACCATATATGCTCTACCATGTTTTTTGATATTTAGGTTCTTTTTAAGCATGATCAGTTATTTTCTAATTTCCTTTAAGATTTCTTCCATTAACATTGGATTATTTAAGAATATATTTTCTTTTCTTTTTGCATTTGTATATATTTATGGGGTACATCATCATAATTCAATACATGTATACAATATATAATAAATCAGATTAAACATTTCCATCTATTCAACCATTGATAATTTTATATGTTGAGAATTTCATATTTTCTAGTCATTTTGAAATAGATCACATGTTGTTTTAATTAATAGTTCTTCTGCTGTGCTGAGAAGGAAGTAGACACGACCTTTCCATTCTGGTTTTGGTGCTCCTGAGTCAGTCTCTTTCTGCCCTTGCCAGACTTTTGTGACCACTGTTCTCCCGAAGAGATGGTTCTGGTTTCTCTGAATGAGTGAGAACACACGGTATTTGTTGTTGCGTATCTGGCTTGTTTCAATCACCTATTGACCTCCAGTTCCATCTGTGCTCCTGTGAATGGCAAGGGTCTCATTTTTTTTAAATAGCTGAGTAGTAGTTTCTTTTATATAATTCATGACATTTTTGTATTCCCATTCATCCAATGGGGCTCCTCATGATTGATGTTCTACTCCAGCTATTGTGAAGTTGGACCCATATTTCTTATTCTCCACATGCATAAAGACATTTTTGTTTGGTCATATGTCTAATTTATTGCCTTTCATGCAATGACTCAACATGCTCTGTTTAATTTACAATGTCTCTTGTGAGTGGGAACATTTGATTTTTGGTTTACTATATGGAGAGATTTTAGAAATGCTTTCTGTATTTGAAGTAACTTGTATTTTTCATTTTCGGTGTTCTGTAGAGTCATTGTTTCACACTGTTCATCATGTTGTTCTACCTTTCTTCAGTTTGGGTTTTTGCTTGCTTGCTTCTCCTCTCAATCACTAGAACTGTCCATTTCTTCCGGAATTATTACAGCTGTGATAATAACTTGATCTTGTTTCTTTGTATTCATGTAAATTATTTGATCATGCATTTTGTTCAAATATTCCCTCTATTTTTAATTTATTGACCATGATTTTGAACTTGGGTCCTTGTATACACAACAGTCACGTTCTGGGATTGCAGGCATGTGCCACACCAGGCTTGACAATATTTCAATAGGAGGTTATTTGTTTTCTTTTGTTAGTTTTTTCCCCCTGAATTTTGTTAATATTTCTTTCAGGATATTGCTTGCTTTTTTATTCTCTAGAAGCTACTTTCTGAGTAGAAAAAATTTTAATTTTGATGAAATCCAGTTTACCAAGATTTTCTTTTATGAATTACGATTTTTGTTTCATATTTAAGCAACTATGTCCCAATCTAAGGTACAACATTTTCTGCCTATGCTTTTGTTGGTAAGATTCCTTTCTTGGGTGATGCATATACCATGTCTAAGGGCCTTCTAAAGGGCCCATCAACAAACCAAGTTAGGATCCTACCACAGTTCACTTGGGGGGCCCAAGAGTGTATCAGGCTCACTTAGAGCAATGGTAAGGGGTACGGGCAGGAGCCTGTAACAATGCTGGCTTCTCCATGGCTAGACAGATGGAGCTCCCTCCCCTCACCATTTTCTTTTCTTTTCTTTCTTTGGTTTTTCTCTGTGTAGCTTTGCGCCTTTCCTGGAACTCACTCTGTAGACCAGGCTGGTCTCAAACTCACAGAGATCCGCCTGCCTCTGCATCCCGAGTGCTGGGATTAGAGGCGTGCGCCACCACCGCCTGATCCCCTCACCATTTTCTACGTATATCTTCTGGCTACTCCCCCAAGTCCCAAAGGCCACATGCCATTAGGGCAGAATCACAAACAACTGATTAGGAAGGGTGGCTGGGGACTCAGCTAAGTGTTCCATGACCCTAGCCATCCCTTTCTTTTGGGAGGGAGAGTAAACAGTCACTAGGTCCAACTGTGATGAGCTTTTGTGAGCAGGCCCAAGAGAACTCATGAATATGGTGGCAATTTAAGTCCATGTGATCTAAGGTATAATGCAAGCCTGACATTCCCTTGTTAATCTTTTGTTTGGCTGTAATATCCAATGTTGTAAGTGCGGGATTGACACCATCTACTTATCTGTCTTTTCACATCAGTCAATATTTGCTTTGTGTATGTAGGTGTTTTGAGTTTGGTTACCATATTCTGTTGATAAACCTCTTATTAATAAATAATGACATTTTTTGTCTTCTGCCTTATGTGATGTAAGTGTAGTTAACCCTGCCTCCTTTTGCTTGCCACTCACACAGAAGATCTTCAATTCCTCTGCTTGCAGCAGTCTGTCCATAAAAGCTAAAGTGGGTATCTCATAGGTAGCATAGGCTAGAGCCTTATTATTCTCTCTTTTTAATCCTTCCTTTTTTTTTTTGAAATCTACTTCATGTATCTTGATTGGAGAATGCAATCAACTTACATTCAAGTAATCTCTGACAGAAAAGGCCTTCCTATCACTGTTTGTTTCTAGATCACTGGTTCTAGTCACATCAAACGAGAAGAGGAAAGGTGCAGTTTGCACTGGGACAAGAGGAGAAGTGCCCTGATGGGCAGCCAAGACTTCATCCATTTAAGGTTCTAGCTTGCAAAAATGAAAGTCATTTGAGAGAATGCCACCACAGTTATTTTCTGCTCAAAAATAACCAACTGGGAACGTGCTTTTCCAGCCAAAAAAGAAGAGATCACGGTAGCTATGGTAGAAGGGAGCCAGCCTACATCTTGACTGTCAGTAGTACTTGGAGTGAGTATCCAATGGGACTGATTCTATAAGATGCAAGATACAACAGTGAGGGGTCATGGCAACTTGTGCCAAGTCCCAGAAAGCTAATGAGGTCAGGTAATGTGTGGCAGGGTTGGATTCCCTGCAAGGAGATCCCAAGAGACAATCACATGAACCTGTGAAAGTGAAGCCTAAGCTGTGGCAGAGATACCAGCATTAGAAACATTAGGTGTTTGTTTAGGAAAGCTGCAAGCATGAAGTGGAGCCAACCCCAAAGAGGTGCCATGTGCACCGCAGATAACGTAGTTGGAGGAGAGGGGCAACCCAAGGTCACTGGAGGACGGATGATGCCAGATATACAAGTGCAGGACTGGGTAATTTCCCTGGCTACCTTTCCTATTGCTTTGGTGCGATCATTCCTCACTACGCCATCAGTCTTCCCTTGTGGAATGGGATGTTTGTGCCGTTATATGCTGGACACATATAAACTTGTTTTATTTTATAAGTGCTTATAGTCTTAGAAGAGATTCTGAACTGTGGATTTTGAAGAATTCTGGAAGTGTGTGACCAGGGCAACCTTTGTGGTTGAACTGAATGCATTATTGTGTTAGGAGATAGCCCTGATCCTATGAGGGGGGAAGGGGAGAGCGGAAGAATTTACAGCACAATATCTTCTCAGGCTGATGTCTTTGAACATTTGGTCCCCAGCTGGTCGTCCTGCCTAAAGAGGCTGTAAACCTTTAAGAAATGAGGCCTGGCTGGTGGAAGTAAGTGACACTGGATGAACTTAGAGGTCACAGCCGCTGCTTGGTTCTGGCCTGTCTTTCCCAGTTTTCTGTGTTCTCACTATGATGACTAGCCACAAGCTTCTTCACCCAGGCCAGAGCCTCAGCCACCATGTCTTCTTCACCGTGAAACCATGTGCTAAAATAAATCCTTAGTTCCCTAAGTTGTTCGCTGTCAAGTAGTTGGTCCTTGTGATGAACACACTATGCTTTCATTTCTGCAGGTGGACCTCCTTAAAGCATTGATTGTAAGCCAGCTCTAACAGTGGTGACAAAGTCCCTCACTATTGCTTGTCTGTAAAAGGCTATTTCTCCTTTGTTATCACAGGACTGCTCTGCTAAGTCAAGTCTTCTTGACTGACTTTTTTTCATCACTTGAAATATATCACCCCTTTCTTAGCACACAAGACTTTTTTTGACAAGTCCCTATAGTGTGCTGGGATTTCCTCGTCTTTGACTCAGGGTTTCACCCTTCATGCTTCACTGGGTGGACCTCTGAGATTCATGGATATAAAAGCACTTCCTAAGAGTGAGATGTCTTCAGTAACTATTTCATTGAATATTTTCATCCATACAACTGAATTGCTGTGATAAAATTGAGTTACATTTAAAAATAAAATGCTTGTGAATTATTTATCCCTGGCGTGGAAACTTTGTTATTGCTTTCTCCACGCAGAAAGTTAGATGACAACAGTATTTCCTTCCCTACAATCTAGCTTACATCATTCCTTTCTCCATCTTCTCACAAGAGCACTCATCCTATTGGCCACCTACATGACCAAACATGTTAAACCGTAAGTTCCTCTTTAAAAGGTCTATTTTCAAATACAGTCACATTAAAAGATGTTACAGGGTTAGGAATTCAACCTCCAAATTTGGATGGAGACACAATTTTGTCAATAATGGATATGTTGGAAAAACTTATGCTTTTCATAGCAGCTTAAAGTATTTATCTTGGCACGCAATCTATACTGCAAACACACACACACACACACACACACACACACACACACACACACACACACCAATGTCAGTTTTGAAGAAATTCTGTTTTCTTTAATAATTCTACCACTTAAAAATAATTTTGCTTGCCAGGCTTGGAGGTGCACACCTTTGATCCCAGCACTCAGAAGGCAGACGCAGGTGGATCTCTGTGAGTTCTAGGCCAGCCTGGTCTATATAGTGAGCTCCTGGACTGTCAGGGCTATGTAAAGAGACCCTATCTCAAACAAAACAAAACAAAACAAAAAATGATTTGGCTTCATTATAATGTTAATAAATAATTAATTTTGATAATGAAAATTTCAGAGTAAAGTCATTACTTTAAAAAAGACAACAATTTTGGCATGTTTGGTAAGAGATCAATGTTTTGATTGGAGAAAATACTTCAATCTAAAAAATAGTTAGAACCAAATAATCAATACTTAAATGCCACAGTCATACCTGACAACCAAAGAAAAATAGTATTTCCTAGATCTTCTTTAAATTCATTATTGAAGAGGTCACTGGATTCTGGAAATGATTCCTGGAATGCTGCATAGATAGCTTGGGCCAAACAATCAGGATACACCTGCCCAAAGGGAGCCATGGTAGGTGACTTTGATACTTCATGTATAATAAATAATAATAACAGCAAGGAAATGGTTAGTTTGTGAAATATGTGGCCCCATTTTATAGCTTTCCTTTAGCTATTTTATTGCTTTTTTGGTAATTCTAGTTGAGGACCACAAGCCCCCCCCCCCAAAAATAAACAGCTAAAAAATGAGTCTACCTGGTAGCACTTTGCAAACATTCCTGAATAAAGGATAAGGTTAATAAGACACAGTTTGACTAGTTATTTCTTTTTTAAAGTAAATTTCAACATTTTTTTCTAGAATTTCACCAGAGTACTGTATTTTCATAATTTCCATGCCTGCTTCTTCTCCAACTCCTCCTGAGTCCGCTCCCACTCCCTCTCAAATATATATATATGCTGTGGATATCGCTCTGGGTAAATAAAGTTCTGATTGGCCAGTGGCCAGGCAGGAAGTATAGGCGGGACAAGAGAAAAGAGAATTCTGGGAAGTAGAAGGCTAGGGAGACACTGCCAGCCGCTGCCATGAAAAGGAACATGTAAAGACACTGGTAAGCCACAAGCCATGTGGCAAAGTGTAGACTAACAGAAATGGGTTAATTTAAGATAAAAGAAGCAGATAACAAGAAGCCTGCCACGGCCATACAGTTTGTAAACAATGTAAGTTTCTGTGTGCTTTCTTGGTTGGGTCTGAGCAACTGTGGGACTGGCGGGTAAGAGAGATTTGTCCTGACTGTGGGCCAGACAGGAAAACTCTAACTACAAATGGCGCCCAACGTGGGGCAAGAGTTTCCACCTAAAACCTGAGAAAAAAGATTCTAAGACTGAGCTAAAAACAGCTTCCTAATTGTCTCTCTCAAGTTAGCAGCAGCCTGCCGGTTTGAGCTACTATACTATGGCGGGTTCCCGGCGTGTGCGTCTGACCTGCAGTGCGGTGGGAATGAGGAATCTATAAGCGACAGTTTACTCTGCTGCGTGGTGGATTTAGCCTTTGCTAGTTAAAAAAAAAAAAAAAAAAAAAAAAGGGTTTCTGGGCTGTGTGCTGCTTTGATAGAACTGCTTCTGATAGTTGATGGTACACATGGCTCCAGACCCAGAGCCGGTGGTAAACTGTACCACCGCCATGTTGGAAAGCTGAGGTGGGCGGAGCCAGCAGCCACAGCGGCGTTTCAGTCTTACAAAGATGGATATTACACAGAAAATCTGGTTTATGTTGTCTTTGGGATTTTTAACTGCAAAAAAAGATTTGATCATAAAAGCTGTTGAGTTAAACAAATATGTAAATTTTAAAGACACCTTGACTTCAAAATTTGGATATAAGGATATGTTGCTTTGCAAAGGAGTCTCTGCTTTTGTTTCCACAGAAAGCCAGAGGCTGTGGATTTGTTCCAGATTAAGATACATCAGGTTTGATCAGCCAAGACCACCTGAAAGGTCTCCTATGACACCATGGCCCAGATGATCTGACATCCAAAATGGTTTCAAGGCAACTGGCTCAGAGGTTCACCCTCATGGACTACTCTATAATCCTAAATTTTCTTTGTGTCCCCATAAGATACAGCGCCCCCCTCCAGCAGGAAGTAGTAAGAAAAACTACGCCCATATTCCCAAAATTATCAAGCTGGCTTTAGAGATGGAATTGGCTCACTCCTTCTCTAAACCCAGACGTTTTGTTAAAAAAAAGGTTAAGAGATTCTTGTGTCCAAAATCAGAAGAGCTCTCTAGTGTGGGGCAGAGAAAAACCAATATTTTTATTTAAATCGGGTTGATTATAAATGCGATCTCTTTCTAAAGAAGAAAAGGGGATAGGATGTAGATATAATAGGACAAAAGGGTAGATTAAGGAACTTACTTCTAAAGAGCAACAACTTGTTTAAAATGTTTTACATTGGTATAGATTTTAGTCTATTGATATAAACTTAAAGTTAATTTTGTTATACTCTGTGTATATTTCTAATCGTGTTTAAGGTATTATGTTTGTATAGCTCATTTTAAATTGAAATGGATAATTAAAAATAGATTAGTAATTAGTCACTATGATAATCATACTCGTAGCCATGTTAGTTAAGTCTTCTAGATATACATAGACATATTTCAGATAGATAGGTAATCTTCAAATACTTCAAAGACCTACAGAATATGGCATTTAAAATACTTTTAAAATTTAGACTTTCTGGACAGTGAGACATGTCTGTTCCTGGCAGCACCGATTTACTTCAGAGAGGAGGATGGGCATTGAAGACACTTCATATGGATTTTATCTTCACCTTGGCAAAAATAGCCATTTGGGCAAGAAACTGTTCTTGCCTGGACTGCTTGATTGACTGAACATGCAGGACCACTGAACTTTGCTTGACAAAATGGTCCTTCAGGTTCCTGCTTCGCAGAGGAAACTGCCAGACATTCTACAGGACACTGAGAGAAGTGATCGAGAGACTCTAGCCCTGTGGGCTGAAGACAGATGCCCCAACTTTACAAAGGAACATTAGGTGACTGTCCAGGCTGCCAGCTTTCTCTGCCTACCCTGCAAGACTCCCAAAAGTTGCTTGCATCCTTCTCCCGTTTCTCAGGTAATATTATATCCTTCTGAGGTCTTTGATGTGGTTGAAGACTAGATAGTTATAATTTCCTCAGTTATGATACAAGATAAGTTAGATATAAAACTTTAGACTCACAAATATAGGATATCTTCTTTAATATTGTAGCTGTAATTCTTGCTTGATAATTGTTTTGTTATATGTAATTGTACTATGTAAAAGTTAAAACCTTCCTTGAAAAAAATAAAAAAGAAAAGGGGAAGTGCTGTGGATATCGCTCTGGGTAAATAAAGTTCTGATTGGCCAGTGGCCAGGCAGGAAGTATAGGCGGGACCAGAGAAAAGAGAATTCTGGGAAGTAGAAGGCTAGGGAGACACTGCCAGCCGCTGCCATGAAAAGGAACATGTAAAGACACTGGTAAGCCACAAGCCATGTGGCAAAGTGTAGACTAACAGAAATGGGTTAATTTAAGATAAAAGAAGCAGATAACAAGAAGCCTGCCACAGCCATACAGTTTGTAAACAATGTAAGTTTCTGTGTGCTTTCTTGGTTGGGTCTGAGCAACTGTGGGATTGGCGGGTAAGAGAGATTTGTCCTGACTGTGGGCCAGACAGGAAAACTCTAACTACATATATATATATATCACCTATTGAGACAGTTCAGTGCTGCTCATATACACAGGTGACATACATATTATCTATTGAGTCAGTTCAGTGCTGCTCATATACACACGTGACATATATATTATCTACTGAGTCAGTTCAGTGCTGCTCATATACACACGTGACATATATTATCTATTGAGACAGTTCAGTGCTGCTCATATACACACGTGACATATATTATCTATTGAGACAGTTCAGTGCTGCTCATATACACATGTGACATACATATTATCTATTGAGTCAGTTCAGTGCTGCTCATATACACACATGACATACATATTATCTTTTGAGTCAGTTCAGTGCTGCTCATATACACATGTATTCAGGACCAACCACTTGGGATTAGATAACCTATCAGGGGCCTCATCTTTGTAGAAAACTGGTTCTCTATATCTTAGCAGCCATTGATTGCTTGTTGCTCTTTAGTTGAGGGTAAAGCCTTGTAAAAATTTCCCTGTCCTCACTGGTATGTCTACTTGTATTCTTAATATGCAGTTCATATTTAGGAAACCATATCATTTCTGGGTAGTAGTCATGGTGGTAAAACATAACTTTAAAATTATTTCCATTATTTACATCTGACAATTTTTGGTTGAAAGGCAATCAAAATATGCTCATTTATAGTTAAACAAAATATATTTTCCATATACTATTAAGATAATTATTATAACTGTTAAGTTTTTACATTTACCTGAAAGAATACATCCATTTTCCTATGAGGTATTCTCAGGAAAAGTGTTACATAACTTTCTGAAATTCTGTCAAACAGGCAATCTTGATCATATCTGTCAGGCTTTAAGGAGATGCATGCATGCAATTAGGGTCAACATTACAATTTATATTAGGAAGTTCTGTGTACAATATTACTACATGTAATACACACACACACACACACACACACACACACACACACACACACACACACACACATTATATAAGAACATAGTCTATTCTTAAAGGGTAGTTTGACCAGTATAATGGAAGGGCCATTTGTTTTGGCAACACAATAGAACTTGAATGGTAGCTCTGTCATTTATTAGTTGCATTACATTGGACAGGGCTACATCCTGCTTTCCTAGATGACAGTCATATATATCTGTCATATCTTAAAAGAGTAGTAAAATTATACTAGGGCAGAGACTGTGTTTTACATAATTTTGTATTTCAAACACGTGGCACAGTGTCTAGAACACCAAAGCATGTCAACATCTGTGGAATGAATGAAGGTTCTTGGTCAGTAGTTATCATCCTGGAGACAATCAATGATTCAGGTACTTTCCATAACAATCTACACTCTTTCCTTATCAGCAGTAACCAAAGCAAAACTAAAGTGATTTGGTAACAGGAACATTGCAGCAAAATCCCAATGTAGCAGCCTAGCTTCTTGTTCCATTAAGTAATGAGAATAATCAGAATAATAATAATCATTATACAAGGTAGATGAGTTAGAAAGTTTAAACTCACAACACAAGCTGTAAAAACACAAATGTGAAGTGTGAAATGCAAACTGTCAAGTTAGTGGTAATAGAAAACAAAATAAACAGGGGTTTATAGATACGTAGGATCTTAAACCTAAACTGAATTTCCAGACATTCTACCTTAAAGCCTTCTGGTTCAGGGACTCATTAGTGCTGAGGAAACCCAAGAGACTCACTCATTCAAGTAATCAAGAGCCAGAGGAGATTCCAGCTCTCTGAACTTCTCATATCCTTCAAATAACTTTATAAAAGGAAGTCACAGCAGTGAAAATACTGATAATGATGACAGTATTTTTTGATGACTCAGCTTGGTTTCTGAGATACAGTTATTTAAAAATTAAATGTGAATACAAATACATAATTTATTCAGGAAGTTACCATGTTTTAACTATATAATCTATACTCAACATCTATGAAGCAAAGAACAGGAATTTACATAAGACATAAAGTTCCCGGATATGTCTTTGGTTAATATGGTTCAATCTAATATCTTCACAGATGATTATGTAGCCAATGGCTATTTCATTTTTGTATGTGTTTTAACTGAAGCTTCTGTTAGGTATCTTGTCCATCACTGTCCATATCATATCAAGCTATTCAACTGATGCTAAATTATCTTTGCCTTCCAGTGCTAATTCTACAGGCTATGGTATATGATTCCGGCAATACGCTGCTGAACTTGGCTTGATGGTAAATTTTGATGATTTCTGCACTCATTTATTTTAAGAGATATTAGTCTATATTAGTTTGTTTTTATAATGTTTTTACCTAGATTTGGTGTGATAGTAACACTTTCTCAAGTTAGACTTTGCTCTTGCCTCTTGAATATTTTAGAAGAGGTGTAATGTTGGTGCTTATTCTTTTTAAAATATTGGTGGAATTTACCAGTGAAACTGGTTATCTGGGTCAGCGCTTTTTGTTGTTGGGACATTTCAATTACTGATTCAACCTTCTTATTAATTGTAATTTTTTTTTTTTTTGAGACAGGGTTTCTCTGTGTAGTTTTGGTGCCTGGATCTCACTCTGTAGACCAGGCTGGCCTTGAACTCACAGAGATCTGCCTGGATCTGCCTCCCAAGTGCTGAGATTAAAGGTGTGTAATCTTAATCATCTTTTTCTTTGTGGATCAGTCTTGTCAGATTGCATGACTTTAGGAGTTTTTTTTTTTAAAGATCTATTTATTTATTATGTATACAGAAGAGGATGCCAGATCTCAATGCAGATGGTTGTGAGTCACCATGTGGGTGCTGGGAATTGAACCCAGGACCTCTGGAAGAGCATTCAGTGCTCTTAACCTCTGAGCCAGCTCAGGAGTTTTTTTTTTTTTTTTTTTTTTATGTGCTGTTCAGGTCATCCAGTCTGTTGACACATACTTTTACAGTACCATGATGCTTAATCTTCATTGTCAGCTTGATATGAGTATATAGGAGATTAGCCGGGCACACTTTGTGCAGTGTTTCTTGAGTGGATTAACTGAGAGGAAAAACCATTTTAAATGTGGGAAGCACCACCCTATATGCTGGAGTTCAGAGGGGACAAAAGGGACAAAGGAGGAAGCCACTGAGCTTCAGCATCTCTCTCGATGCTTCTCCATCAGGATGAGAACTGATCTGTTATGCCTTCCTCACTATGATGGACTCAATCTTCTGAAAAAATGAGAAAAATAAACTCTTTGTTTTAAGGTATGCATGTCAGATAGTTTGGTTACAGAGGTAAAAAGCTAATAATGCAATTATCTATTTCTGTAAAAATGGTGGTAGTTTTCTTGCTTTTATTTCTGGTTTTCATAAGTTCCGATATATTTTTGTTTAATTTTTTTCTCACACTGTTTTCTAATCTGTTTTATTTTGTTCACCCACTAATAGCTCAAGAATAACAGAAAACCACATATTAGCAATGGGGGTGAAAAATTGGAAAATAATTTGACATTATTTTGTTAAGCTCAAAATTTTTCTGCCCAGCAACCCAGTCTTTTGCTCCATTATGTGTCTTGAAACAGTTTCAGCATGAGCTGAGCCTCTTTGACAGGCTGCAGTATGCAGAACTGCGCTCAGGAGGAATGTGCTGTGCTGAGCCACTGGGGATGAGTCTGTCAAGGTGATGACCTGCTTTTAGGTGCTGTCTTTGCCATATTTACACTGAGAACAATAGGCTTCAAATTCCTCATGTTAACTTGTTTGAAGATTTTTTTCAAAGAAGCATCTGCCTCCATTGAGTTTTCTCCATTTTTTGGTTTCTTTTACTTGTTCTGGCTTTCACTCTGATCACTGCTGTTTTCTTTTTATGCTGTAGTTTTTTTCTTTAAATATATAGTTTTTTTCTTTGCCTTGTTTACATCCCAAAAATCTTAGCTCATTTTCTCATTTTCACTTGGTTCAAACAATTTTCAATTTTCTGCTCAATTCTGATTTCACCTATTGCTATTGAGAAGTATATTATTTACTTTCTGATTTTTTGGAGATGTTTCCATAGATCTCATACTTTTATGTGAAAATATATTTTCTGTGGCTTCAATTATTGTAACTTTATCAGAATATTTCCCTAGTTCAGAACAGTTTATCTTGGTAAATGCATCGTTGAGAAAAAGCAATCAGCTGTGGATGGGGTAGAACAACGTGGAGGCATCGGGATCAGGACCCAACCTTCATGAATGAGACACTGACATGAGAGGAAGCACACCTCTCTTGTACTTCTTTTCTCCCCATTCTTCTGTCTCTTTTTTGTCATTCCACCTTCTCCCACAGGTGCCCCCTGGACCATGGGTAGCCTCTTTAAGGCCTATATTACTCAAGAAAATGGGTACTCTTCCAACGCCACCATCCATCAACTGCCAATACTTCTTCAGTTAAGGTGGGACACTGTAAGCCTTCGCCCATCCATCCACACAGGATTTTAGCTAGCTTGATCTGGTGTGGATCTTGTGCTGCAATGGACCCTAGGCTAATACTCCCTAACTTCCCTAACTGAGCCAATACATTTCTGCTCATTACAAATTGTCTACTTTGTGGTGCCCAATCCTAGAAATACAAAAATGTATGAAGCAAGAGAGATACTTCATAAAAGCCAGATCAATTTTTTGCCAGTGTTGTTCAAGTCTTTCATATCACTTCTCATTTTCCATGTATGCTACAAAATATTAGCAGTGAAGCATTAAAATCTTGAACTATACTGATGTAAATGTCTATATCTTCTTGGTGTGTTAATGATTTTTCTATTAAATGTGTTTTGAAGAGTTTTATTATTGAATAAAAATTTAGGATTCTCATGTCTCACCAATCAACTAACCATTTCATCATTAGACTGTTATTCTTTGTTCTTAGTAACATTAGCTTCTTTGAAATCTACTTTGTACAATTGGTTAAAAAAACTTTAAAGGTTATACAACTTTTTTGTTGTTGTTGAGTAAGAATGACACTTTTCTGGCTTCAAAAATGTCTTTACAAATTTATTGTTTAAGGACTTCTTATATTCATATAATGTGTTTTGACCCAAACTGTCCCCTATTCTTTCCTTCAACTCTTCCACATTGCCCACACCACTACTTCACCCTTGTCACTTCATGTGCTCGTTTAAACCCACTGAGTTGTTAGTGCTTGCCAGTGTGTGTGTGTGGCCATTCACTGGACCATGGGTGGCCTCTCAAAGGTCCACACCCATGAAGAAAACCCACACTCTCTCTCGTCTACTATCCACCAATTGTTAGTGGCTCTTTAGCCAGGCTAGAACTTTTTAAGCCCCTACTAGCCCATTCATGCTGGATTTTGCCTAGCTTGATTTTGTGTGTACAGTTACACCTCTATGAGTTCATATATGCAATGGACCTGCCATGTCTGAAAAATGCTGTTTCATGGCAGTCATCCACTGCCTTTGGCTCTAGCAATCTTTTTGCAGCCTCTTGTGTGATATCACTGAGTCTTGGAAGAAGGTGTATACTACAGATGTCCCATTTAGCACTAATCATTCCAAAGTCTCTTATTCTCTGCACATGACCAATTGTCAGTCTCTATATTAATCATCACTGTCATGGGTACTTTTCTATTGCTGTGATAAGACACCATGATCAAACAACTTATAAAAGAAACTGTCTAATTTGTTCAGGGGGTTAGAGTCCATGATCATCATGGTAGTGAGCATGGGCAGCAGGCAGTAGCTGAGAGCTCACATTTTGAGACACAACCATGAGGAAGAGATAAACACGGGGAATGGCACCAGTCTTCTGAAATCTCAAAACACATCCCCAGTGTCACACCTCCTCCAACAAGGTCATACCTCCTAGTCCTTCCCAAACAGTTTAACCAACTGGGGACCAATATTCAAGCATATGAGCCTATGGGGCCATTCCAACTCAAACTACCAGAGTCACCCATTGCAAAAAAGCAGCTTCTCTGATGGTTAAAAACTATACTAATCTATGGGCACAAAGATATGTATAAGCAAGCAGTTTAATACGGTGTCTACTTAGCAGAATCATCATATTATGTTCTCTCTTAACGTCTATGACATACACAGGCATGGGTACTTGGCCTAATTGATGGCATCAGGCATGATTTCCATCTGGTGGAATAGGCCAATTTTCTTCTGTGATTTTGTTGGAGAAATTTGCTGTGCCTTTGATCTGGATTTCTTTGCCTTCTTCTATATCTGTGGTCCATAATCTTACTCCTTTTATGTTTCAGAGTACTGGGATGCCCCATGCATGGACTTTTTGAAAGATTTATCATTTTCTTTTGATTGAGTGATCTAATTCCTCTTCCTTGTCTTCAAATCCTGATATCTTCTCTTCCACTTGATTTATACTTTTGGTGAGGTGTTTCTCTAAGCTTACTAGACTTAATGAATTTTTCATTTCAAGTTTCATTTTGCTTTTGGTTTTCTGTATCTTTATTTCATTCTATTTTCATATCCTGCTTTGTCTTAATTATTTTATTCAACTCTTTGCTTATGTTTTCTAGACCATCATTGTGTATTTATTTATATGCTCCTTGAGTTCCTTGAATGTATCTAAAATTGCTATTTTGAGTTCATTATCTTGTGTATCATCTAAGTTGTTTTCCTCAGGGAACATTACTGTGGGGATACTAATTTTTTGAAGAGACATGTTGTTTTGGTTTTTCATATTGTTTGTGTTGGGATTGTATGTACAGAGTAGTGTTATTGTCTGTATGGTTTGAATGTCTGATCCACCTTTACTGAGTGGGCATTTGGACTTCAGTTCATTGTCATCTCAACTTAGTTGATCTTTGAAATTGCTGGGTGGTGTTTGAGGTTCAGTCTTGGGGACACAATGTTGACATGGAATTGGGGTATCAGTGGTCCAGGTCAATGTTGATATGGAATTGGGGTATCAGTGGTCCAGGTCAATGTTGATATGGAATTGGGGTATCAGTGGTCCAGGTCAATGTTGATATGGAATTGGGGTATCAGTGGTCCAGGTCAATGTTGATATGGAATTGGGGTATCAGTGGTCCAGATCAATATTAATATGGAAATGGAGTATCAGTGGTCCAGGTCAATGTTGATATGGAATTGGGGTATCAGTGGTCCAGGTCAATGTTGATATGGAATTGGGGTATCAGTGGTCCAAGTCAATGTTGATATGGAATTGGGGTATCAGTGGTCCAGGTCAATGTTGATATGGAATTGGGGTATCAGTGGTCCAGGTCAATGTTGATATGGAATTGGGGTATCAGTGGTCCAGGTCAATGCTGATATGGAATTGGGGTATCAGAAGTGGTCCAGGTCAATGTTGATATGAAATTGGGTATCAGTGGTCCAAGTCAATGTTGATATGGAATTGGGGTATCCGAACTGGTCCAGGTCAGCTAGGGACTTCTTGTGGAACACATGCTGTGTACACAGTACTTAGATAGCTGTGGCTTGGGTCAAAGAAGAGGATTAGATGGGCATAGGCAGTGAAGACTGTGGAGGGTAAACAAGGTACTGTGCACAGTCCTCTGATGTGAACTTTGGTCCTGGAAGTGGTGTAGTACTACCAGTGAAGGGCTTGCACTGTCGTGTGCACTGTCTCAGATGGCAGTAGTTAGGGGAGTCACAGTGTGGGCACATTCTAACTTTTTGCATCATTTTAGAGAGCCAAGCTTTTAAGCAACTTTAGAGGTATTTATTCTTACTGAAATTCTTGTGGCCAAACAGTGCCTCTAGTACTACCAATTTTACTTTCTTATTAATTTTTTCCAAGATTCAAATTCTCACCTTTCTGAATTAACTAAAGGCTCTCTGTTTGTCTAACTACCAGGTTCTCTTCTAAATTCTCAGTGTTACTGATTTGTAATAGACTTCCTGTTCCGTTTACCAACATATAATAACATTCAAAGATACAACTCTATTATTCACTAGAGTATTGGCTCTCCCTTATCTTTTCTGACTTATGAAGAATCCAGTTTGTTGAAATCTTTATTAGAATTTTAACTCCCCTGAAATAAGAAAGTTTAAATGGGATTTGTAGTCTGTGGAATGCTCAAAAATTCATCTGTGTAAAAAAAACTTTTGTATTAATATTACTTCTACTGAAAAACATTATGCTACAAATAAATGTTTTTGCGTAATTTTTAAATGCCATTTACCTTGAATTTATGAAGAAACCACCACCAAAAAGAGTCATGCAAAAGAGCAATGGAGCAGTCTGACAGAATATGGATTTTCAAGACTTTAAGCACCTTTTCCTAAGGATAACAAATTAAAACATGTTACTAAATATATTTATGTAAATATGCTTTATACAGAGTATAACTAATGGTAACAGACTGACAGATATTTAGCAATACACATGAATGATATTAACTGTTCTAGTAGTTATATTAAAAGCAAAGAGTGAAATTAAGCTTGATGACATACCTTATCTAACCAAATATAACTAAAATATTTTCCTATCAACATGTAATTGACAAAGTTTAATTAAATATTTTGCATCTTTAGTGCTAAGGATTTGAAAATGATGAAATGTATTTTATAATTATAATATATCTGGATTTGACCATTAAATATATATATATATTTTTTTTTTTGGTTTTTTGAGACAGGGTTTCTCTGTGTAGCTTTGCGCCTGTCCTGGAACTTGCTTTGGAGACCATGCTGGCCTCAAACTCACAGAGATCGGCCTGCCTCTGCCTCACGAGTGCTGGGATTAAAGGCATGTGCCACCACCTCCCGGTGATCATTAAATTTTCATCAGAAATACTATAATAGTACTTCTAGATTAATAAATACATGTTTACATAAAATAGATTCATAAAATATATATTTGTAATTTTATTCCAGACATAACTATTTTTTAACATTTACAAATTAGTTTTTATATCTGTATGCAAATCTATTAAAAGAAATTGAATAAAAATTTGAAGTTATCAGTCACAGTGGCCACATTTTATTTGCTCAAAAACTACACCTGGGAGAAGAACAGAGACCCATTGTGGTACCAAATGTGAAGCTAACCACCAGAAGGCCAGCTCTCAATTTAGACAGAGCCTCCCTACTAGATCAGAGGTCACACTAGCCACCAGAAATCCAGGCCACAAAGACTAGAAAACCAAAGAGGAACCAGAAACCAAGGAACAAAACACCCATCCAACGACAAACTCAGAAATCAGAACTCAGACCTAATCATTTGAAACCCTGATGCCTAAATGCCAGTGTAAGAATACAATAAACAACAGCAAGGGCAAAATGGCACCATGAGAGCCTAACTATCCTATGACAGGAAGAGCTGAATATTCTAATGCAGCTGAAGTACAAGAAAATGACCTTAAAAACAACTTTATGAAGATGATAGAGGTCCTTAAAGAGGAAATGAAAAACTCCCTTAAAGAAAGTGAGGAAAAGACAACTAAAAAAAAAGTTGGAGGAAATCATTAAGTCTCTTAAAGAAAGCTGGCGGGGAGGGGGTGTTTAGGGGGCAGGCAAAGGATTGAAACAGAAGCAATAAAGAAGACGGAGACAATCCAACCAAACTAGTGGGAACTAATGAAATTTAGAGCAATGGCTTTGGAGCCTGCATGGGACTGGACTAGACCGTCTGCATAGCAAGACAGTTGTATAGCTTGATCTGCTTGGGGGGGGGGGGGCTGGCAGTAGGATTAGAGTCCATCCCTGGTGCATGAGCAGGCATTTGGAGCCCACTTCTATGATGGGATACCTCGCACAGCCTTGGGACAGGGGGAGGGGCTTGGACCTGCCTCTACTAAATGTATCTCTCCATGGGAGGCCTTACCTTCTTGTATGAGGGAATGGGGGATGCATGGGTTGGTAGGGGAAGGCTGGGGGGCAGGAAGAGGGAAAAGGGGAATCTTTGGTATATAAAATGAATAAAAAATTTTTTCTTAACAAAAATAAAAAATAAAAGTTTGGAGGAGATTGATTGAAAAAAAGAAAACACAAACTGAGAGAATTCAGGAAATGATGAAAAATCTGGGTAAACAAACAAGAACTACAGATGCAAGTATCACCAACAGAATATAAGAGATGGAGAAGAGACTCTCAGGTATTAAAGATATGATAGAAGAAATAGATTCATCAGTCAAAGAAAATGTTAAATCTAAAAAAAACTCCCAAATGAAACATCCAGGAAATCTGGGACACCATGAAAAGGCCAAACCTAAGAATAACAGGAATAAAAGAAGAAGAATCCCAGCTCAAAAACACAGAAAATATATTTAACAAAGTCATAGAAGAAATTTTTCCTAAGTTAAAGAAGGACATGCTTATAAAGTACAAGATCCTAATAGAACACCAAATAGATTGGATCAGAAAATAAAGTCCCCTTGCAACATAAAACACCAAATACACAGAACAAAGAAAGAATATTAAAAGCTGCAAGAAAAAAAAAGTAACATGTAAAGGTAGATCTAAGCCAGAAGGGCCTGGACAGACATCTTGCAGACTCTAAGAGACTATGGATGCCCAGACTACTATACCCAGAAAGACTTTCAATCTCCATAGATGGAGAAAACAAGATATATCATGACAAAATCAAATTTAAACAATATCTATCCATAAATCCAGTCCTTTCAGAAGGTACTAAAAGGAAAACTCCAACCCAAGGAAGTTAACTTTACCCACAAAAACAAGGCAATAAATAATTTCATACCAGAAAAGCCCAAAGAAAGGAAACATGCATGCAAACACACACACACACACACAATACCTTCACCCCCAACAACAACAAAATAGCAGGAATTAACAGTCACTGGTCATTAATATCTTTCAATATTGGTGGACCCAATTCTCCAATAAAAAGACACAGGCTAACAGAATGGATAAAAATAGGATCCATCCTTCTGCTGCATACAAGAAACACATCTCAACATCAAAGATAGACATTACCTCAGAGTAAAGGGTTGGAAAAAGATTTTCTAATCAAATGAACCTAACAAGCAAGCTGCTGTAGTTATCCTACAAACTTATCTAACAAAATAGACTTCAAGCCAAAATTAATCAAAATAGATGGAAAAGGACATTTCATATTCATGAAAGGAAAAATACACCAGGATGATGTCTCAATTCTGAACATCTGTGCTCCAAATAAAAGGGCACTCACATTTGTAAAAGAAACATTACTAAAGCTTAAATCACACATTAAAGTCCACACATTAGTATTAGGAGACATCAATAACCACTCTCACCAACGGACAGGTCTTCCAGACAGAAACTAAATAGAGAAATAACGGAACTAACAGATGTTATGACTCAAACGGACCTAACAGATATCTACAGAACATTTCACCCAAACACAAAAGAATATAACGTCTTCTCAGCAGCTCATGGGACCTTCTCCAAAATTGGTCATATACTTGGTCACAAAGCAAGTCTTAACAGCTACAAGAAGATTGAAATAACTCCCTGTATCTTACTTATGAGACCACCATGGATTGTAGCGGAATTTCAACAAAAACAGAAACAACAGAAAGCCTACAAACTCATGGAAACTTAACAACTCTCTACTGAATTAGCACAGGGTCAAGGAATAAATAAGAAAGAAATTAAAGACTTCCTAGAATTCAATGAAAATGAATGCACAACATATCTAAACTTATGGGACACAATAAAAGCATGCTAAGAGGAAGTTCATAGCACTAAGTATCAGCATGAAGAAATTAGAGAGCTCTCATACTAGTAACTTAACAGCACACCTGAAAGCTCTAGAAAAAAAGAAGCAGACATACTTAGGAGGAGTAAATGGCAGAAAATAATCAAACTAAGGCTGAAATAAGTAAAATAAAAACAAAGCGAACAATACAAAGAATCAATAAAGAGCTGGTTCTTAGAGAAAAATCAACAAGACAGATGAACCCTTATCCAAACTAACTAAAAGACAGAGAGAGAATATCCAAATTAACAAAATCAGGAGCAAAAAGGGAACATGAACAACAGACATTGAGGAAATAAAAAAAAAAAACAGGTCATACTTCAAAAACCTGTACTCCACAAAATATAAAAGAAATGGACAATTTTCCTGATAGATACTACCTACCAAAATTAAATCAAGATGAGACAAAATTTTAAATTGATTTACCACCCCCAAGGAAATAGAAGTAGTCATTGAAAGTTCATAGCAGCTTTACTCATAACAGCCAGAAACTAAAAAAAATGTAGATATCCCTCAACCAAAGAATGGATAAAGAAAATGTGATACATTTACACGTATTACTCAGCTGTTAAAAACAATCATGAAATTTTCAGGTAAATGGGTGGAACTAGAAAAAAAATCAACCTGAGTGAGATAACCAAGACTCAGAAAGACAAACATGGTATGTATTCATTCATAAGTGGGTGTTAGCTGTAAAGTAAAGGGTAGTAATGGTGCTACAATGCTCAGACCCAGACAAGCTAAGTAACAAGAAAGGTTCAAGGGAGGACACATGCGTCTCACTGTGAAGGGGAAATAGAACAGACATCACAGGTGGATGGGAGCAGGGGTCTAGACAGGGGTTGGGGATGGGAACAGGAAGGATCAGGTTTGTTGAGGATGGAGGGAGTTCTGATAGAGACAACTGAAATCAGGGCATCTCTGGGAAGAACTAGAAACTAGAAACCTAGTGCAATGGAAACTCCCAGGAATCTATGAGGGTGACCCTAGCTAAGACTCCTAGCAATGGGGGATACAGAGTTTGAATTGCATCGTCTGTAATCAGGCAAGACTTCCTGTGGAGGGATTGGGACACCAACCCAGCCACAAAACTTTTAATCTACAATTTGTTCTGCCTACAAGATGTGCTGGGTAAAGGTGGCACAGAAATTGGAAGAGTGACCAAATAAATAATGACTGGCCCAGCTTTAGACACATACCATGAGAGAGAGCCCACCCCTGAGGGCCAGGACCCCGAGGCAGGACAGCCCAGAGACCTAGGACAGAACCAAACAGGAATGGCAAAACAAAACAAAACAAAAATCAATGAAATGATTCCTAAAGATATTCTGCTATACTCATCGATTGTTGCCTAGTCCGATTGTCAACAGAGGCTTCACCTAGCAATTGATGGAAACAGATGCAGAGACCCACAGCCAGACCTTAGATCTCGGGAATCCTGTGGAAGAGGGGGATGAAGATGCCAGCGGGGTCAAGGATACCATAATGAAACTCAGAATCAACCAATGTGGGCTTACAAGGGGCTCACAGAGACTGAACCGACAATCAGGGAGCCTGCATGGAATTCACCTAGGCCCTCTGCATCGATGTGACAATTGTGTAGCTTGGTCCTTTTGTGGGACTCCTAACAGAGGGAGCAGGGGCTGTCTCTGAGTCTGTTGCCTGCCTTTGGGACCCATTCCTCATGCTGTGTTGCCTCATCCTGCCTTAATAGGAGAGGAAGAGCCTAGTCTCACTGCAACTTGATGCACCATGGCTAGCTGATATCCATGGGAGGGCTGCTGTTTTCTGTAGAGAAACAGAGGAGGAGTAGATAGGTTGGGGCAGGAGGTGGGGGGAGTTGGAAGGAGAGGAGGGAAGGGGAATTAAAGAAAAAAGAAATTACCAATGGCTAGTACCTAATGCAAGGATGATGTCGATTAGATCAAGCACACCAAAAATGTAGGAAACAGACTATTTCTTACTTAAGATAAGTATCCATTTAGTCATGGATTTTCAGTAAATCCTCTTATAAATTTCTCTTAACATGGTGTTTCCCTTGTGCAGACAATTCACCAAAATTGGTACCTAAAGTTAAATTTACTTACCATGAATACTAGAAACTATACGTTTTTACTTAGTTAAGTAGATTTAATAGATCATTTTATGCTCTTTTTCACCTTTGTTAAATTAATTTCTTAGCTAATTGGCAAAATAATAGGTTTCATTATGACACTTTCTTATATACGCCTTGCACATATTTACCCATAGACACAGTACCCCCTCTATTCATATTCTCCCATCTCTCTGTTCTCTTTTCTTTCTCCAAATATACCTACATTTTGCATATGAGAGAAAACAAGTAATATTGTATCTGTATCTCCCTCAATATCCTACCTTGTTGATCCATTCTCTTCCCTTTAGAATGCTGCCTCCCTGACTCAGTCACCTTTCTACACACACACACACACACACATGTACATGCATGTACACACATATGAGAAAAAAATATGAATAAAAACTTGACTTTTTCCTGAATTTGGCTTTATTTGCTTAACATGATGACCTCCAATTCCATCCATTTTCATGCAAATAATGTAATTTCATATTTCTTTATTACAGAATAAAATCCCATAGTGTGCGGGTATGTGTATGTGTTTATGTGTGTTATATGTGCATCTATCACATTTTATTTATTCATTTGTCTGTTAATATTTATCTAGGCTGGTCCTATATCTTGGATATTTTAGATAGTAGAGTAATAAACATGTATGGCAAGTATCTCTGTGGAAATGTGATTATATTCCTTTGGCAATATACTCAGCAGTGGAATAGTTAGATATTATGGAAGTTTTACTTTCATATTTCTGAATAATATTCATACTAATTTCCAAATTGTCTACACTAGCCTACCTCTTATCAAGGTTACATTAGATTTCTTACTTCCCTTACGCTTGACTGCATCTGCTGGTGTCAATTGCTTTACTTGATAACCATTCTGACTGAGAGGCAGTGGGATCTCAAAGTAATTTTAATTTGTATTTCCCTGGTGACTAGAGAAACTGCACATTTTCTCAAATATGTGTTGACCATGTATATTTCTTCTTTTGAGACATATATAATTGATTCATTTGTTTTTATTGATTGATGACTTGAAGATTTAACATTTAATTTTTAGAGCTAACTATAGATTTTAGATATTAATCCAATCAGCTGTTTAATTGGCAAAGATTTTTGACAATCCTTATAAACTATCTCTTGACTCTACTAATTGTTTCCTTTACACTATGCAGAAGCTTTTCAGTGTCATCAAAACCCACTTACCAGTTCTCATAAACATTTTAAAATACTGGATTCAATATAATCCAACATTTCTTTTGATGAAATCCATAAATACTATATTTTGTTTATCAAATGCAAGTCAACAACAAGGAAATTGTGCAAACTTTTTAACAAGAAAATTATTTATCATGATTTCTATGGGAGTACTTCTTTTCTACAGGGCATGAACCATACTTCACTGGTGACAGTCTCAACTTATACTTAGCACTTTTTCATTACAAAGAACATATATATTATACATAAACATGGAAAATAGAAACTGAAACTAAAAGGGGACAATGATCAGCTTTATTAATAACTACCCTAAGTTCATCTCATCCCTGATGATCACTGGTCACTGAACTAGTCACATTCCTACATTTTCAGTTTTTAATCTTTGGTTATACTATAGGATACAACATGTACGTATGCCAGACACTTTCAGGATATAAAAGAACACACAAGTCACAAGTGGAAGAGTTCTCACAAGTTATTTCTAAGGAAAAGCAGCATGCTGAAGTGTTTGGGTTGATAAGAGTGGAAACACAGAAGAGAAAACATCTTTCATAGTCACATTCCCAGCCAACGGGCACTTGTATGAAGACTAGAATGCTAACACACCAACCGTGGTGGTTGAATGAGAATAGCCCCGAGGCCCTTAGGTTTGAATACACAGTCCCCAGCTGGTGGAACTGATTGGGAAAGACTAAGAAGTATGACCTTATTAGAAGAGTGTGTGACTGGGAGTGGGTTTTGAAGTTCAAAAGTTTGGTGTCATTCCCAATTAGCTCTCTCTGCCTTCTACTTGGGGCTCAAAATGTGAGCTTTCAGCTTTTCCTGCTGCCATGACCTTTGCTTTGTCATCATGGACTCTAACCCTCTGAAACCATAAACTCAATTAAACACTTTTTTTTATAAGTTTCCTTGGCTATAGCATTTTGTCAGAGCAACAGAAAAGTAACTAAGACACCAACACATTTTCTCCCGGTAAACAGGGTTAAACATCGCTAAAATCCAAATTCAATATTTAAAGAATCAAGTTTGCTTAACATCTAACTTCTCCTAGCTTTAAATAAAGACCTGATTCATTAAATCACATTCTCAAGTTTTATTATAGAATAAAAATAAAATAATGTTTATATACCTGAAAATTATTGGCTCTTAAAACAAAAAGATAAATCTGTTTAGCATCCAAATGTCTGGGTAATTGTGTTAGTTCATTTTGTTTGAATCCTGAGAAGCTGCAACCCTAGAAAAAAAATGGAAATGTTATTTAACAAAAATTATTTCTCTTCTTAGTATACTGGATTCATATAACTTTGGAAGATAGATAAATATTTAACTATTATTTAGCAAACATAATTATGCTATTTTATGTTACTACATTAAAAATTATGTATTTTCCCTGGGAAAATTTTCATATATTTTGTTTCTGAGAAATTAACAACATTTGCACATTTGTGAGCCAAATTTTAAAACAAAACTGAGTAATTTTTTAGAACATATTTTGGCATATACTGAAAATATCAAGTATTTTAGATAGGCTATGCATAAAGAAACAAGAATAGGGTAGAATAGAAAGTTTTCTAAGCCTGTTCTCAACTCTCTTTCTTGGAGCACAAATTTATAGTTCTATCTACATCTATAGCATTATAAGTACTCTTTTGGCTCTACATAATATACCTGATATATAATCTGACAGTATAGAAAATTGAAATACCTCTATATTTTTCTCTGTCTCCATTTCATCTGAAAGCTGGAAAAATTCAAAACAAAGTATTTAAAATTCTAAGTTAAAGGATTTTTACATTAAAATCCTGATAAATAAACCCCTAAAATATTTATATTTAACAATAATTAATAAAGCTTTGGTTCACACAGGCACTTATTAAATAACCGAAGGAAGATAGATATATACATATACATATACATATATTTATGCATACACACACACACACACACACACATATATTTATGTATATATATACACACATATATATATATATGCATGCTATGGATTATGCTCATTGTTAGTAAAAAAAAAAATGACTGGTCAATAGCAGGGCAAGAAGAGATTGGGCAAGACAGCCTGACATACAGAGAAAGACAGGAGGAGGAGGGTCAGGGTCAGGAGAGTCTCCAGAGAAACCAGCTTGCCACTGGGCTGTGTAAAAAATGAGATAACAATCCATGAGCCACGTGGCAAAGTATATACAGAAATATGGGTTAATTTAAATGCAAGAGTTTGCTAATAACAAGGCTGAGCTATCTTATTAATTATTAATTAATTAATTAATTAATTAATACATAATTAATACAAGCTTCTGTATGTTTATTTGAGAATGACTGTGGGACAGGAAAACTGGAGTCTACATATATACATATATATATATATATATATATATATATATATATATATATATAAATCAATCTCAAATAACTTACAATGTGATGATTTCAGGGCTCTAACATTGAGTGTCAAAAAATAAATCCTTAGATCTTCAAGACAGAAATGTTGCTTAACAAAGACTAAAAGGACATTTTTAAAGCATTATCAGTTCTTATCTGTAGAGTGACAGTATTTACATTTCCTATGAAAATACATTTTTGAGGGATAGTAAACAAATATCATACCATTATTTTCCTCTGCCTACTGTGTTCCTTTAAGAATGCCTTGTATTTTTCTAGATTCGTATATGAACCTTTAAGAAAAGGAAATTGACAATAATGAAAAAAATCCAAAAAAAACTCTAGATGATTTAAATATAAAACTATCCAATGAAATCAATTAAAATTTTGACAAGCCACACTCTTAATAAATAATGGAACCATTGTTTATCTTGTTTTCTTTTGTTTTTCCAAAACATCAACCCCCACCTAACATGTCTATGGTACTTTGGCATCTAACAGTTTACCTCAACTGATACCTAACAAAAAAGTCACATTTTTCAAATCACTCAGCTACGCAGATTTGACAGTTTCAAGATTACCTTAAATTCAATAAAATGCAGTACCATGGTGCATGGCCCAGTGAAAGATATGTGCACAATAATTTATACAATGTAAGACTTTAAACTACTCCCGATATTCATATATTGGAAACAATTAATATATGTGTGTATATATTTTAAAGGAGGAAGACATGAAAGGAGATTTTCATATTTTTCTCTGCTTACTCATAGATATTTTCACTATAAAATAATATATGTATATATTATACAAGCTACATATAGTTTATATATGCATCTATAAAACATATATAAATAAAAATATATTAATTAGATGCATATATATACTGTATATACCTATAAATTAATGAAGTTTTTTAAATTTAAAAATTCAATGTGAAAATTTAAAATTATGAATTTAATATGGACTTAAACACATTCTTGGATTTGAAAAATCTAAAGTCAAAGGATATTACATATCTAAATGATATAACTAATCAAATTTATATAACACACAGAACAGGCTTTATTAGCATAGTCAGTATCATTATGTTCAAGCATTCTGTGTAACAATATGACTCATTAAGTCAGGAATAAGACAGTAGAGAAGCCAGCATGGAACTGGGAATTTTGGCATCAGCACAGGATGGAAGCCTGGCCTCCAGCTGGACAATTTGGTGGCCTTTCAGCTCGCTTGTCTTCCCTATTGTAATCTACCCCAAACCTGGTCACCTTGGCCTCCCTCTTAATCATCTCATGAATAATATGCATGCCAACACCGAAAGAGAAGAAAAGCAACCTGAACAAACAGACTCAAGTAATAACCTACAACAGATGCACAAGTTACCTAGGATAGACGAAAGTAACATGAAAAAAAACACATTTTCATGCTCCCCCAAATTACCAGTTTCATAATAACAAACTGCAACAAGAATGATCTAGAAGATTTTATGGACAAGGAATTTAAAAGAATGATTTAGCTATGCTCAAACAACTCAAAGAGGCTATGAATATACTCAAAGAAAACTTTAAAACAAAGAGATGAATACACAGAAGTCATTCCAAGACAAAGAATTAGAATTTAATAAAGAGAGGGAACTGTCAAAGGAAACTCAAGTTGAAATGATGCTGGAAGTGAAAAACTTAATACACCATATAAAAATATCAGTGTAAAGCCTCATCAGCAAAAACTAAACAGAGAAACACTGGAGTTAAACAACACGGAAAACAACAGACATCTACAGAACATTTCAACCAAACATGAGAGAATGTTCATTCTCCTCATTAGCCCATAAACGTTCTCCAAAACTGATCACAAAATAAGACATAAAGCAAGTCAAAACAAATATTGGAAAGTGAAATAACATCCTGCACGTGTATAACCATACTGGAACAAAGCCAGATATCAACAGCAATAGGACACAGAGAAAATACATAAACTCAAGGAACCACAATACTACTGAACTGCAATTAGACAAGAAAGACATCAGTAAGGGAAAAAAATCCTAGATGTGAATGAAACTGAAAACACAACATGCCCATGAGAAGAACGGAACCAGCCTAGATGTCCATCAGATGAATGGATAATAAAAATGTTGCATATACACAATACAATTTTATTCAGCAATGAAAAAAACTAAAATTATGAGAATTTTAGAAAGTGGATGGAATTTGGAGTATATTAATTGAAGCGACCCAAACTCAGAGAGATAAACCAGGTATGTACTCTTTCATGCAGTATACATAACGTACATAGCCTGTAATGTACACACACACACAAATGGGTGTGGTCAACTAACAAATTGGAGAGGAAATAAGAGAGGGTAAAAATTAGTGCTGACAGGGGTGAGGAGCAAGGAGACGTAAGTGAAATTAAAGTAGAAATGCGACTTGGAAAGAGGTCACATAGGCAATGGAATTAAGGGGGTGGAGAAGAGAAGAACGGATACGAACCTACTAAAATACACTCTGCCTGAAATGCCATAATGATATCTAATACCTTGTATGCCAATTTTAAAAAATTTGAAGAATAAGACAATAGCTGCTATTATTATTTAAAAATTATTATGGAAGTATTGATCAATACAATTAGATAGGAAAAAGTTATACAAATACCAAGGATGAAAAATTATCATTGCTTGAGGAAATGTATCTCAGCAATTAATTTCTTTTACATCAAATACTATATGTACCTACAGGCTAACCTCAACCATGTGGATCAGCTCCCACTCTATTACTTTGATTTCTACATTTACTATTGATGGAGGCTTGCTTTTTAAAGCATCACTTGGCACATCTTGTTTCCCTCAATCCCTGAGGTTTTGTTACCTCTATTCTAGTTTAACAAAGTTAATAACTGTCTTAGGCTTGTTCCAGTAATCCATTCTTTCCACCCATATCCTCAAGTCTACCTAAAACTATTTATTAGGTCCTACTGGATGATGCAATTTTTAAACATGTAGTTTTAAGATATTAAACTTTGGAATTTCATTCCTTATGAGAATGCACATAAAAGCAGTATATACAGACAGACAGACAGACAGACACACACACACACACACACACACACACACACCACTGACTATTACTTTATTCACATAAAAAATAAATCTTACTTTTCTTGGAAATCATTCTGTCACATTCAAGTAAATGGAAGGAATGCTGTTTCAAAAGATAGGAGCTTTCTTTTAATCTTGACTCCATGGTGCTGACAGCTTCAAATATCCGAGGAACATTGGTCCACAGATAAGAATAAATTGAAGCATATGAAACATCCTCTTCTAGTTTTTTCATAGCATCTTCCCATATATCACTATCTCTAAAATGAATATCCCTGGGCCAATAATCCTGCATAAACAAAAATTTTACATAATCTGAGCAAATTTAAATCAGAGTTTAATGAGTTAAAATTGGAATTTTACTCTAAAGCATTATTTTTATTAAATGTTTTAAAAATAAATTTTAAAATAATTAAAACCTCACAAAAGTTGCAAATTTGCAAAAGGTTTCTAAAAACATGTTTTTGGGGAATCATTTGAACATAAGTTGCTGCTTTAATGGTCCATTATCTTTCAATACTTTAGTATCTCTGAAAAAAGGAGAGCATTCTCCTTAAAAATAAGAATTATAATAATCAAAAATAGTTTTAATACATTTTCCCTATCTAAACTAAACTCTGTTGAAATTTCATCAGCTGATCTAGTGATACCTTTTACAGAAAAAAGAATAAATTTAGAATCATAAATATTCAGGATTGAATTCTTTGGGTATTGGTCCATTTAAGTTTAAAACAACCCCTTAATATTTGTCAGGAAAGAAAGAGAAAGAATTAGGGGCCCAACAGCTGGTTTTTCCTTCTATTTCTTCTAGCCTTACTGACATGCAATAAACAAAATTATACATATGTATGATAAATAACATGCTATTTTAATATCTGTATAAACTATGAGATGACTAGCTAAGTGCAAAGCTAAGAACATACTCATTGCTTTGCATAGGTTTTGCTTGTTTTTTTTTTTAATGGTGAGAAATTTAATAACTATTGTCTTGGCAAATCTAAAATATGTTTTAACTAGAGTTTCCATACTCTCTACTAGATCTCTAGAATATATTCACACTATATAATAGAAACTTTTATATCTTTCAATGCACTTCTACTCTTACTCCTAGAAGTCCTTGGCAACCGTTAGGCTATTCTCTGATACTGAATTCCACTGTTTTATATTCCTTGTGTGAGTAGAAAATGCAGCAATGGTCTTTCTGGGTCTGGTTTATCTCATTTAGATTTTTTTCGGTTTATACTCATGATTTCAAATGTCTTGCATATTTTGTGGATGTCTAAAACAGTCATAAGGAATCATACCTAAAATTATCTACCTAAAATTAACCCTACAATACATGTACATAAACTGTATACTTCAAATGGAATTTTCTCATCTGAGCTGACAAAGCTCCCTCCAAGAGCCAAAGACCATCTACCAAAACCCCAACATCAGGCATGAAGAGCCATCTTTTGAGTTGTTGGCCAGGGCTGTCAAAGAGACTCCCAAAACAAATAACCTATTGCTTTGCCCTTGGTTGTCCTTCAGAGATGGAAGATAAGTCCCTATTGCTGAAGACAGCATACACTTCAGAGGTATGACCCAGAGGCCTCTGAGCTATAACAGACCTAAAAGCCTTCTCACTGAGAAGCTTTCATGGGACCAGAAGGCACCATTCAGGATTCCAGAGGAGAGAAGTAAACCAGAAACTTACTCAGCTGTGATGCTATGAATGATCACAACCAGCATGGCAAAATAACCCTAAAGGTTCAATAGTGGCACACATATGTTGGTGGTATTCAACAGCTCTCTAATCCAATTTAATACCTGCCTAACATGAAAGAAATCATGCCTGGTACTGGAAAACTAGCTCTCTACCCAGGGCTAGTAAAGTCATAGATCTTGGAGGAGAACATACATCATCTACTTTATTAAAACAGTATAATCCCTAACTACATTCTAAATGTTATTCTTTATACCCACAAATAAGTGTAGTCCTTACTCATCATCAAGGAAAATTCTCTTTGTAACAGATAGAGATCATTACAGAAAATCACAGCCAATTGAAACACACAGTTGTAAAGCCCATTCCCAATAAATAGATCTCCAAAACAGTTCTGTCATCTCAGGCTCATGGAAAAAAAAATGAAGAAGAGAGGGTGAAAAGATTGTAAGAGCCAGAAGTCATGGAGTATGCAATGAAATTGTGTCTGCTAAGGACGTCAGAAGCTACACCCATAGTCACACCAAACATGAGCCTAACAAGGACAACAATAAACATGCTAAAGTGAACAGGCAAAAGCTCATGATTCCTCAACCCAACCAAAGAACTCTGGGCATCTAAAGAATGCTTAGACTGTAAATAAATGTAAATAAAAATAGCAACCAGTTGTCCAGCACCAAATGGTCATCCCTGAAGACACACATACAAGACAAGTAACATACAGATTGAGAAAAATATATTTAGGATTAATACATGTACTTATATGTATTATATGTGTATATATATAAAAGAATAATTAATAAATACAGAGAGTAAGGAAAGATATGTGGGATAGTTTGGAGGGAGAAAGGAGAAGGGACACATGGTGTAATAATCTATAATCTCAAAAAATAAAGGAATAAAATAAGTTCCTTTACTGCAGAGTAAAAAATAAATGGAGTGAAGAAGAAACACATAAAGTCAGAGAGAATCTTTTCCAGCTATAAATTTGATAGAGCATTAATATCCAGAATATACAAAGAACTCAAAAAAAGTCAAGGAAACAAATTACTCAATCAGAAATAGGCTGTGGATTCAAACATAGAGCTCTCAAGAAAGAGAGAGAGACAAGGGGAGGGGGCGAGCTAAGAAATATCTTTAAAAGTGTTCAACATCCTTGACAATTAGATAAATTCAAATTAAAACTTCATCTTACCCTAGTCAGAACTCCTAGGATAAAGAAAACAACTAATAAGTGCCTCCAAGGATTCTGGGAGAGAGGGACCCTCTTCACTGTTAGGATTGCAAACTTGTGCATCCACTTTGGAAATCAGTATATGGAATTCTCAAAAAAGCTAAAAGTAGATCTAACATGTGATCTAGCTATACCACTTCTTGGCATATACCCAAAGGGCATTACATTATACTCCATAGATAGTTACTTAACCATGATTATTGTCATTCCATTAACAATAGCTAGGATATGGAAACAACCTAAATGTCCTTCAACAGATAGATAATGAAAATATGGTACATATACACAATAAAATAAAAAAGTATAAAATTTGTAGGTAAATGGATGAAGTTAGGAAACATCTTGAGTGAGGAAACCAGACTCCAAAGACAAATATTGTGCTTTCTGATATATGGATGTTAGCATTTAAGCCTTCTATAGGCATGCTACATTCTTTATAACCTCAGAGGTTAGGTTTCAAGTAAGAGACCAGCATGGAAAGGAGGATGCCCCAAAGAAGGGGAAGTAGAATAAATAGTTATGGAGAGACAAGGGGGAGACTGGAGTAGGAAAATTAATAGGGAAGGGGTGGATGAAAGTGGTAAGCGAGGGAACATGGGGAGGGACAACTAACACTAAAGGCCATTTGAGGGGGTCACATAGAAACTACTACCATAGAAGCTACCTAAAATATATACTAATATGAAAGAAATATAAATGGAGTCACTAAGTAATGAGTGAGACAGTGTCCCAACTGGACATCACTCATCACCATGTGAAACCTCCAGTCCCAGGAATGGGTTATATCTAGTTCAGTTTTTATCCAAAGAGGCCCCAAACATGTCAGGCTATTCCCATGGCTATTGGTTACTCTTCATAAACTGACAGTAAAGTACTATTGCTGAAGACAACACTTACATATCTCATCAAACAGGGAGAAGTCAAGCTAGTGTCTAATTAGAGCTTTTACCCCGACTGACTAGTGTTCATGGTACTTAAAGATATTCTTCTGCACTTTACCAGAGGAGAAAGGTAACCACCAACACAGCCATAAACCATGCAATCTACAACAGTGACCTGCCTACAAAATATGCTGGTACAATAGGGGCACAAATGTTGTGGGAGTAACCAACCACTGTCTGATCAGATTTAAGGCCCACTCCAGGAGCCACCCAGGCCTGACACTATTCCTTGGGTGGCTATGAACCTCAGATTGGGTAAGTCATAGGCCTAGGAGAAAACCAAATACTACTGTTCTGCTAAAGGAACATAGGAATGAAATGACTCCTAGACATTCTGCTATACCCATAGACTAGTGCCTCACATAGCCATCATTAGAGAAGCTTCATCTTGGAGTAGATGGAAACTAACACAGTGACTCACAATTGGACAACATACAGAGAGATATTTTAGAACACTAAGTCCTAAAGGGATGTCTTCATCAAGCTCCTCCCTTCAAGGCTCAGGGATCATCTATGCAGAAGAGGAGGAGGAAAGATTATACCAGCAAGAGGGTATGGAATATTTCAAAGAAATGGTGTCTTCCTCTTACAACAGATCTGATGCATATATGACCTCACAGAGACTGTAGCAGCAAGCACAGGGCCTGTACAAGTTTAAGCCAAACAGGATCTCAATGGTGAGAGAGGAAGTGGACACAGGCTACCACCCCTACCCAAGAATCTATCTGCAATTGACACTCTCTTGTAAAGAAAAAACTAGTTTTCTCCTACGGAGTCTCATTGGTGTATTAACTACACTTAAATGTAGGCCTCATGCCTAGTAGTAAATAGATAACACAAAATGACTCAATGATATTTTTGTATTTTTTGACTTAAATTGCTTTGTTGGGCATTTTTTGTCTTAATGCTATTTGACTTGTATATTATAGTCTTTTAGTTTGTTTTTTATGAGGGGTGTGTGTGTGTGTGTGCTCTTTGTGTTTTGTAAATTCTGTTTTGTTTTGGTTTTGTTTTATTTTGTTTTTGCTTGTTCACTTGCTAAAGAGAAAGAGAAGAAGGTGTGGAGTTGAGTGGATTGGGGAGACGGAAAAGGACTGGCAGGAGCTGGGGGAACTGGGAACCCTGATCAGATTATTTTGTATGAACAACTATTTTCAATGAAAAAAAAAGAAAAAAGAAACAAATTTTTAGAAATCAGTTTTATTCATTTTGCTTTTAAATGAGATTCTTTCTCCAAAAATTGGGACAAAAGCACTCATATAAACATATACATGCACATGAAATTTCATTGCCAGTAATTTCATAGCAAATTCTATTAATATTTTACATAAATGGAAATAAATATAATTCAATTTATTAAATTTCAACAGACCTCATTAAAAAGTCACCTATCTTTTAAACTGACATCTTTATTCCAACCTTTATCTGACATATCTCAAAGTATAACAAACCCTAGCTTCACATTTGCAAATGAGTGAACTCAGCCGATGCTCAGAGAAAACTCCTTAGTAATCTCAGGAACTCCAGAAATACTCGATAGTCATACATGATGATATGAAAACATATTTTGAGTATTTCACTTTGATTTAATAATCAAGGAATATTGATGTAAGTTTTCTGCAAACTATCTGTGAGTATTAGTTGTGATGAGTGGCTAAATAAGGGTAATTGTCAGATTTTCTTGAAGGTATAAATACATAAGACAAAAATCTTAGGAAGGTACACAGAATTATATGTATAGGGTTAACAGTTTTTAAATGTGAAAACATTGTTGTTAAAAGCAACTGGACATGACATACTGAAAGGAAACAAACATGTGCAAACATTCCCATTATTTAATTTCCATTCTTCTTTCCATAGCCAATATTTTTAAAAGGTGCGTTGGCAGAGAAATAAAGATAGGATGCTCTACTCACCCAGTTTTGAGACTTTAAGAATTCTTCAAAGCTCTTTGGAGGCTCTTGGTTTTTCTAATGAAGCAAAAATCAGCCAATGGTATTAATTCTAATTGTACTTAATATACATGACCCACTTAGGCAAATAAAGTACTTAAGTTAAAACTGTTAGTGTTGTAAGATATTATAAAACATTCATTTGTGTACATTGTAAAGTCCAGGTACTTTGAAAAGAGACAGAGATAAGTGTTTAAATGCTGCCTCAACAAGAAACCCCTATGTGAATCTTGGTGAATGCTCTCATTTAAAATTCCAACAAGAGTTCCAAGATATTTTGAGGTATTGTGGACTGTATCCATAATAAAACCAGAGCCAGAAATATAATAAATATTCCTCTGCTGACAAGAAAGCCACAGAAAATTGTGAGTATCCTATGGGGGCTTCAGGCTAATAATTCATAATTCCATTTTTATTATGTAGTAGTTTCTCTGTACATTGAAAATGTACTCAACAATAGACTAATTTTATCAAGATGAAACATTAGTCCTTGTCTTTGAGATTTTGTACATATTATTCCTTCTGCTTAGATAGTTTCTGCCTAAAACTCTCTCTTTTCAAGCCCTCTGGGCCTATTTAGCTCTCAATTAAATATCAAATTAAAAGTCACATTTAATTGAAAGTTTAAAAATTCAAGATCACTCTAACTACCCAGAAATACCTGTTTTAAAACAAAATATCACACAAAGACAAAAACAGAAAGTCACTTTTTTCCCCAAGAAGACTTCACTCTCTGAACCTTACAAAGTTTCTTCAGGGTAACATTGAGCAAAGAACAAAAAAACAGAGACTATGTACATCATAGCTGAATCACATTCATTGTATACAGTGGCTGTCAGAAGTCTCTAAGTACTTGCTGTATGCATCACTTGATCAATAGGTGAGTAGATAAATGGGAGAAGTATCTAGATATTTGAAAAATGCTAACATGTCTCGAGAATGAAAATATAGTGTGGCAGCCAGGTGGTGGTGGTACACGCCTGTAATCCCAGCACTCGAGAGGCAGAGGCAGAAGCAGGTGGATCTCTGTGAGTTCTAGGCCAGCCTGGTCTACAGAGCTAGTCCAGGACAGGCTCCAAAGCTACAGAGAAACCCTGTCTTGAAAACTCGAAAAACAAAAAACAAAACAAAACAAAACAAAACAAAAACCAGTGTGAGAAGCCAGAAGTGTAATTCATTAATAAATATGATATATGATGACATGGCTGAAAAGAATGAAATCACATTTTAATTTACTTAAAAACTTATTAAATGGTCCAGTTTATAAAATCACAGGGCTGTACTTTGTAAAACTAATTACACATTTGGAGTTAAACAGAATATTTCACTCTTATTATTATTTAAATATATGAATATCATTAAACATGCATTTAACAAATTATAGTAAAATAAATAATGTAGGTAAAAAGTATATAAAATAACAAGAATAAATGAAGTCAAGTAAATATTAAGAAAGAAAACATGGAGCTCTGGGGCTAAGAAGATTGAGAAAGATTTATGAGGGACAGAGTAAACAAAAGTCTTAGAAATAAAATAAATAAAATAAATTTAAATGTTTTATTTTATTTTAATGGTTATCAAATTATTCCAAGTATAAACTGAAAACAATATCACATTTTACTTGATGGGAATTAGAAAAAAAATGAATCGAAGGAGGCAAATTTGCATAGGAAACTTTTAGCCAACTTCAATATGAAATGTCTAGAATAACATGGCAAGGAGGTAAGGAATGAGAAGGTAAATGAACAATTACTTTCATAGAGTGCTGCTCCATGGAACTAATAAGAAAAAAATGGGCCATATAAAAAGCATTATTTTCTAGGTGTTAATGAAAGCCAGCAGATACTGATAACTATGATGGGTCAAGGTTATAATGCTTTCTTCCAAACTGACCAAAGCACTAAGCTACCTGCAGGGCTCTTCTCAGCACAAGATTAGTTCAACAGCAGAGGAAGCCCGTGAAGCCAGTCCTGCTGATGGCCTGAAATCTAGACAGAACATACTCTCTATACATAAGCACAAACCCTCAACAGCTTCCTTACCTGAGAGACAAGCTTCGGCATCCACTGAACCTTCCCTTGGCCTGCCATGGTGGAATAAACACGGAGATGAAGAGATCAGCTGGGTCTCAGGTATCAATCTAAGTTCAGGGAACAAACTGAAAGACACCCAAATGCAAAAGTAGATGACTTAAACAACCCCTCTGTGTCACTTTCAAGCCTCACTTAAGAATGTTGTCAACAAAGTCATAGTGGAAGAAGAGCATACACAGGGAAAGCTGTACAGATTGATAGATTCTTACATGTTTGAATTTCAGAGACTGAGCAGAGTTGAAAAAAATTTTGAATGTCATTCCAAACTTCTCCTAGCTCAAATATCAAGAAAATATAAGAAGTAATTAGAAGAGGTTGGAGGTTTAGTTAATACCAAATAAACTCAATGCAACTAAAGTTACAACTAATCCTAAAGCTCAATTCAACTCAAAGAAGATTCTAGACCAGCCTTTCACTCTAAGAGGGTTCCAGATAGCCTTTTACTCTAACAGCCAAACAGAGAAAAAGACCTGTGCTCTCCAAAATTAAAAACAAATTTCAGATGCTTACCACAATGATTGTTACATAATGTTCAACAAGAAAGAAATACAGAACAACCCAAGGAGGAAAAATGAGATTCATAATCTAGGGGAAATGATATCAACTATATTGACAGGTACCCAAGGGAAAAAAAAGATATATCAGGTACCTAAGAAAATACTTATTGTAATAAGCAGACAAGGACTTAAAAACTACCACAAAGATATTAAAGGTTTTATAATATAGGTTGGATAACAGTGCATAAAGAAAATACTGGCACAGCCCTGTAATCCTAGCTACTCAGCAGGCTGAAGCATGGGGATTCCAACTTTGAGGGCTTCTTAGACAATTTATCAAGACCCTAACAAAAAAAAACAGAAAGAAGTAATTGTTTTTTACAACTGAGTAATACTCCATTGTGTATCTGTACCACATTTTCTTTATCCATTCTTTGGCTGAGGGGCATCTAGGTTGTTTCCAGGTTTTGGCTATTATGAATAATGCTGCTATGAACAGAGATGAGCAAGTGTCCTTGTGGTATGCTTGAGCATCCCTTGGGTATATGCCCATGAGTGGTATGGCTGAGTCTTGAGCTAGATTGATTGTCAATTTTCTGAGAAACAGCCATACTGATTTCCAAAGTGGCTATACAAGTTTGCACTCCCACCAACAGTGTAGGCATGTTCCCCTTGTTCCACATCCTCTCTAACATAAGCTGTCATCAGTATTTTTTATCTTAGCCATCCTGACAGGTGTAAGATGGTACCTCAGAGTCATTTTGATTTGCATTTCCCTAATGACTAAGGATGTTGAGCAATTCCTTAAATGTCTTTCAGCCATTTAGGATTCTTCTGCTGAGAATTCTCTGTTTAGCTCTGTAACCTATTTTTTAATTGGATTGCTTGGCATTTTGCTTTCTAGTCTCTTGAGTCCTTTATATATTTGGAGATCAGCCCTATGTCAGATGTGGGGTTGGTGATGCTCCTTTTCCATTCTGTAGGCTATTATTTTGCTTTATTTACTGTGTCCTTTATTGTACAGATTGAGCAGGCTGCATTTACGTATTTAAGAATACATATATTAATATGTATATTCATATATACATGTAACAATGTAACAACAATTACTGAAGAAAGAGACTATGAATTTGAAAGAGAACAAGATGGTACTTAAGGGCGATTTTGGAGGTGGGAAAAAGAATGAGAAAATGGTTTAATTACATTATAATCTCATAAATTATAAATAAATATTTTAAGATAATAAAAACAGAAAGAGGACAGCCTCTGCTCAAGACTATAAATTTAACCTCCATGTCTTAAATTAGGCTCTTTTATATGAAGCTTTTCTGGATTAAACAAGAGATTGTATCTCTTCCTTCCAAATAATTCAGAGTAAGACACAGAGTTAGTATTTCTTCTTTCATGCAGTATGGTTACACTAACTGCTATCATCCTGAATAAGATTTTCCTCATACAGATTTCATGTAACTGTACTAAACAAAATGAATAGCCCCGGGCTTCTGAACTTCACCTTAGAGCTGTAAGATCTATCCATGCTGTCTCATCTAATGGAAGTCCATGGTTCTGGTAAAATACTGCATAATATAACCCAAGTTTTTATGCCTGCTCTACTTTTGGGGAACCAGAGTCATTTCCCACTTGTGTGTTACTCCTTCTTCTTTGTTTATTTGTTTGTTTGTTTGTTTGTTTTGTGTTTACATCCCTAACCTAGTCCCTCCACCACTTCCCCTCTCCCCCTTTGTCCCCATCCACTCTTCCTCCTCTGTTTCTCTTCAGAAAAGGGCAGTCCTCCCATGGATATCAACCAGCAATGGTATTTCAAATTGCAGTGAGACTAGGCATCTCCTCTCCTGATAAGGCTGAATAAGTCAACACAGTAGGAATGGGTCCCAAAAGCAGACAACAGAGTCAGAGACAGCCCCTATCACTGTTAGGAGTCCCACAAAAAGACCAAGCTACATAACTGTCATATATATGCAGAGGGCCTAGGTCAGTTCCAAGAAGACCAAGCTACACAACTGCCACATATATGCCGAGGGCCTAGGTCAGTTCCATGCAGGCTCCCTGGATCTCGGTTCAGTCTCTGTGAGCCCCTATGACCCCTGGTTAGTTGCTTCTGTAGGTCATATTCTTATGGTGTCCTTAACCCCTTTAGCTTCTACAATCCTTCACATGCCTCTTCCACAGGATTACCTGAGCTCCACCTAAGGTTTGGCTGTGGGTCTCTCTGCATCTGTTTCCATCAGTTGCTGGGTGAAGCCTATCTGATGACAACTGGGATAGGCAACAATAGCAGACATCATTAAGAGTAATTTCATTGAAAATTTTTTTTTGTCAGTTGTGTTTGGTTCTGTCCTAAGTCTCTGAGCTAACCCAACTCTGGGTTGTGGCATTCTAGACATTGTCAGGAGTGAGTTTCTTCTCATGGTGTGAGTCTCAAGCTTGGCTGGTCATTGGTTGGCTACTCCCACAATCCATGCACCACTTTTACCCCAAAACATTTTGTAGGCAGGACAAATTATAGGTTGAAGGTTTTGTGGCTGGGTTGGTGTCCCAGTGCTTCTACTGGAAGTCTTGCTTGGTTACAGGTGATGCAGTCCAGGCTCTTAGGAGGAGTCTTAGCTAGGGTCACCCTCATAGATTCCTGGGAGTTTCTGTTGCACTAGGTTTCTAGTTCTTCCCAGAGATGCCCCGATTCCAGTTGTCTCTATCAGAACTCTCTCCCTCCATCCTTAACAAACCTGATCCCTCCTGTTCCCATCTCAACCCCCCAATCCATTTCCCTCCACTTGTTGTGTCTATTCTATTTCCCCTTCACAGTGAGATTCATGTGTCCCCCTTGAGCCTTCCTTGTTACTTAGGTTCTTTGGGTCTGTGGATTGTAGCATGGTTCTCTTTAACTTTACAGCAAATGTACACTTATAAGTGAATACACACCATGTTTGTCTTTCTGGGCCTGATTTATCTCACTCAGGATGGCCTTTTCTGGTTTCACCCATTTACCAGAAATATTCTTGATGTCATTATTTTTAACAGATGAGTAATACTCCATTGTGTAAATTACCACATTTTCTTTTTCCATTCCTCTGTTGAGGGACATCTAGATTGTTTCCAGTTTCTGGCTACTATGAGTAAAGCAGCTATGAACATAGTTGAGCAAGTGTCCCGGTGGTAGGGTGGATTGTCCTCTGAGTATATGCCCAGGAGTGGTATCGCTGGGTCTTGGGGTAAATGGATTCCCAATTTTCTGTGAAACCACAATATTGATTTCCAAATTAGCTGTACAAGTTTGCACTCCCACCATCAGTGGAGGAGTGTTCATCTTGATCCACATCCTTTCTAACATGAGCAGTCACTTGTGTTTTTCATCTTAGCCTTTCTGACAGGTGTAAGATGGAATCTCAGAGTTACTTTGATTTGCATTTCTCTGATGGCTGAGGATGTTGAACATTTCTTTAAGTGCTTCTTGGCCATTTGAGATTCCTCTGTTGAGAATTATCTGTTTAGATCTGTGCCCAATTTTTAATTGGATTAATTTGTTTGTTGATGTCTAGCTTTTTGATATATATATATATATATTGGATATCACCCCTTTGTCAGATGTGGGGTTGGTGAAGATCTTTTCCCATTCTACAGGCTGAGGATTTGTTTTTGTGACAGTGTCCTTTGCCTTACAGAATCTTTTCAGTTTCATGAGGTCCCATTTATTAATTATCAATCTTAGTGCCTACATAATTGGTGTTCTGTTCAGGAAGTTGTCTCCTGTGCTAATGCATTCAAGATTATTCCCCACTTTCACTTCTATCATGTTAAGTGTATCTGGATTTATGTTGAGGTCTCTGATCCACTTGGACTTGAGTTTTGTGCAGGGTGATAGACATGAATTTATTTGTACTCTTCTACATGCTGACATCCAGTTATACCAGCACCATTTGTTGAAGATGCTTTCTTTTTCATTGCATAATTTTGGATTCTTTGTCAAAAATCAAATGTCCACAGGTGTGTGGATATATTCTGTCTCTTAGATTCAAATCTACTGATCAACCTGTTTTTATGCCAACACTGTGAATTTTTTATTATTATTGCTCTGTACTACAGCTTGCAATTAGGATGGTGATACCTGCAGTTCTTTTATTGTACAGTTTTTGTTTTTGTTTTTTAGCTATCTTAGGTTTTTCATTCTTTCCATATGAAGCTGAGTATTGTTCTTTCAAGGTCTGTAAAGAAGTGTGTTGGAATTTTGATGGGGATTGCACTGAATCTGTAGATTGTTTTTGGTAAGATGGCCATTTTTACTATGTTAATTCTACTGATCCATGGGCATGGGAGATCTTTCCATCTTCTGATATCTTCTCTGCTGTGGGATGATCCTTCTTTATGCTGTGAATATGTATTAATCTCATTGGTTAATAATAAAGCTGTTTGGCATATAGCAAGGCAGGAAAATGGTAGTCCAGACAATCAAACTGAGGATTGGGATGAAGAAGGGTGGAGTCAGGAGAGATGCAAGCAAGCCACCCAAGAAGCAAGATGTCAGAAGACCAATAAAGCCATGGGCCATGTGGCAATACACAGATTAACCAGAAATTGATTAATTTAAAAGTAAGAGCTAGTTAATAATAAGCCCGAGCTATTGACTGAGTATTTTGTAATTAATATAAGCTTTTATGTGTTTATTTAGGACCAGGCAGTTGGGATAGAAAAATTCTGCCTCTGTTTACATAGGGTGAACATTGTGGGGTACGTAATCCACATAAAGCCTGAGAAAGCTTAAAAGAAAAAGGAGGGTTCTAGACACACAAAAATGGATAGAAGAGCAGCTTCATAGTTCATGTCTCTCATGCAGGTCATGGTACAGAGACTCATTCCCTGGCTGAGGCCTGCAGGTTTGAGCTGCAGTATGGCAGATTCCCATAGTCTCACATAGGCTGCAGTACAGAGAGGCATCTTCCAGCTGCACTTCATGGTGGACTTAGGGGTTTTGCTCATGCAGACAAAAAGGGTTGGAGATACACAGTAAGGACAGATTCAGGCAAAAGGCCTCTAAACAAGTCACAGTGTGTTTGAAAAATGTTTATAGGCTTGGGAGAGAGAAGAGAATGGGTAGAAACATTCAAAGATTTTTTTAAAAAGTTTTAAATATAATAATAAAGCCCTTAAAAAGGGACTAGAGTAATAAAAAAAATATGATAAGCCACATAAAGATGGTAAATACACAGAGTCTGAATTCTATATTTTATTGTGTTATCTTTATAGTTTTTGACTGTTAATGGGTGAATGATAACTGCCGAGAGACATTTGATTGTGAAAGCTACTAAATTAAACCAACCTATATATTTTAAAATTATCTTGACTTCAAAAAATTTAAGTCAAAAGATATGTTACTTTGGGGTAAAAGTTATGCTTTTGTTTCCACAGGAAATAAGAGGCTATGGATTCATTCCGGGTGAAGGAAAAATCAGGTTTGATCTAGGAAAAACCCCTGAAATTCTGACTATAGACATGAAAAAAAAAAAACCTAAAGTAACTACAAGACACATGATATATATTTTACCTGCTAAAACATAAAACAAAAAAAATATCTTTGGCTGTCTTATGTACAATGTACAGTTTATATTTGTATTAAGACAGATATGTATGTTACCTTTACAAGTTTATATATTTTCAGAACAAGGGGACCAAACACCAATATATATGGGCCAGATGATCCAACATCCAAAACAGCTTCAAGGCTGAATAAGATGATCCAGCCTCACAAAATACTCTAGTCAAGACTTAACAATTATTCTGATTTTCTCAGGGTTCCTCAGAGATTACCAGTGCCCACTAATCAGCAGGAAGTAGTCCAGAAAACTACACCAACATTCTCAAAATAGTGGTTATAAATATTTGTTTTAATTTAAGAAGGGTTAGTTACAAATTGTTATTTGTCATAGTCAATCTCTTTCTAAAAGAAGAAAAGGGGATATGATATAGAAATTATGGGGAAAATGGTAGATTATTATAATGGAAAAAAGGGTATACTAGTGAATCTACTTTAATCCAAAAAACAAATACTAATCTCAAAATATTTTACATTGGCAAGGATTTTAGTTTATTGATGCAAATTTAAAGTTAATTTTGTTATACTGTATGTATATTTCTACTCTTGTTTAAGTTATTGAGTTTATGCAGCTCAATTAAAAATGTAACGTATAATTACAAAATACAGATTAATAGTCATCTATAATAGTCAAACTTATAGCCATGTTAATTAGGTTTTCTAGATTTACAAAGATATATTTCAGATAGATAGATAATCTTCAAACACTTCAAAGACCTGTGCATGGGTGGCAGCATCATAGGTTTATTTATACCATCATCACCAAAAACATGTGGGTAACACTTTTGCTATGATGTGACACAAAATCACAAGTACATAATCTTTTCAGATTGGCTTCTCTCAGCTAATAATATACATTAAAGCTATCATGCCTCAATAGCTCATTTTAAGTATAATATTTAATTACTTTTTAACAATTTCATACAATGCAATTTGATCATATTCACTTCCTCTTCCAACTTCTCCCAGATCCACCCTCTCCATCCTCAATTTTCTACACACCTAACTTTGAGTTTTTATTATCTTAAAACAAACAAATAACAACAACAACAACAATAAAACCCCTCCAGTCCAATTTGTGTTACACAATTACTCTTGGGAATGAGGCCTGTCCTGGAGCATGGTTTTATGAGTCACCATACTTGTTATATTGCCAGATAAGCTATGGCCCCAATCCCTAGGAGCCATCCAAAGTACTGAAAATAGGAAACCTGTGACCCTAGCCTAATATTTCTTCTAACTAGGGACAGTTATATGGATCTTTTGTCAGAAAGTTTTGTTTTATTAAGCCATTGATATTCTGAGGTTTCCTAGGCTACAGTAAGCACTGTTAGTTTATTTTAAAGGTTACAGATGCTTTGATAACACTTTGGGATGTGGGAACTATATCCCCTTTCCTATGATCTGGATAGGCCTAATATCTGATTTGCAAGGAAATAATAGGAGAGAAGTGACACTGTTAATTTTTTTTGAAGATAGGTCAAAAAAGACATGTCATTTCAGCTTTCTTTGCAGCATTCCATCTGGAGTGTGTCCTGGTTGGGTTTGTGAGCTTGACACAAACTACAGTCATTTGGGAAGAGGAAACCTCAACTGAGAAAATGCCTCCATCAGATTATCAGTAGGCAAGTCTATAGTGCACTTTCTTGATGAATGATTGATGTGGGTGGGCCCATGTAGCTGAGTTTTCTCTCCGGGTCCCACTAAGCCCTGGTAGTCCGACAGCCCACTTATAAAATAAACACACAGATGTATAGATTAATAGAAATGGGTTAATTTAAGATATAAGAACTAGATAACAAGAAGTCTGCTGCTGTCATCCATTACTTAATTGAGTCTGAGAGGCTGTGGGACTGGTGAGAGATTTGTCATGACCATGGGCCAGGCAGGACCAGAAAAACTCTAGCTACAGGTCCATCCCATGGGGAGGAACAAGGGGGCACTGCCACCCATAGGCAGGTGATCCTGGGCTGTATAAGAAAGCAGGCTAAGTATGCAATAGGGAGCAAGCTAAGAAGCAGCACTCCTCCATGGCTTCTGTCTTAGTTCCTGCCTTGTCTTCCCTCAATGGATTATGACCTGGAATGTAAGCCAAATAATCTCTTTTCTCCCCAAGTTGCTTTTCATCATGGTTTTAGCACAGCAATGGAAACTCTAAGACAGAGCCCCAGCCAAACCTACTAAGTCTGCTACATTCCTGCTCACTGTAAGAAGTCCAGGCCACATAGTAAGTTTATCACTAGGAGTTCTGATAGTATTCCCAGTCTCTCTAGTCCAGTTACAAGAGAAAATCCATCTTACTGTGCACTAGACCACATGGTTGTTTCAAACTACTGCACTTGGAGTAATTTATTACACAGATATAACAACTTGGAACACTGGTAAATAGTAACGCTTGCCTTTTCATCCATACAACTGAACTGCTGTGATAAAACTGAGTTACATTTAAAAAGAAAATGCTTGTGAACTACTTATCCCTGGCTTAGAAACATTGTTATTGCTTTCTCCATGAAGAAAGTTATTCTCCCCAACTAAATGAGGGGCTATCATGCTTTGCATATAATAAAAGAAACATTTTGCAAACACAGTCAAGTGCATGCATATATGCACATGCATGCAACTGAAAGCCCTATTAGGTGGTACTTTTCTAAGTATTTTCTACTGATATTTCTGCCCTGTATAATTTAATAATTTAAATAATTCATTATTTAAAGTGTATGGTTTTGTTTGTTTTTGACAGTGTCTCCCACAGTCCAGACTAGAATCAAATTCACTGTGTATGCCAGGATGGCCTTAATCTCTTGACCCTCCTGTCTCTGCAGTAATGGAATTACAGATGTGAGGCATCACTGCCAACTCTAAAGGGTAATTTTGACTACATTTTTGTTGTTGTTTATAAATAGGTCAAGATGTCAAACAACAGATCCTATACAATATCCTTTCCAGTTGAAAATACTTCCCTATAATATTACTACTCTTCAGATCATTTCCCAAACCCAGTCAGAAAGGCTTCACGGACTTCTCCAGACTCTTTTGAAACTCCTATAATTCATCATAATGTCTTCTATACTGCCCATACTTACCATGTAAACACTTCCAGGGCAAGGTGTAAAGGCAGTAACAACAACAACAAAGCCAAAAATTGAAAGGGTCAACAATCAAAAGCAACATATCCCTTTCTCTGATGTTCAGGCCCTCACTGCTGGGTGCCCAACTTAGTGACTTGTGATGATATATGCAAACAACTAAAGCTTAAGTCCTAAGACAGGTAGACATGTCAATGTGGGCTCCTGAGGTAGACTCTCAATGAACTGTTTGAGCATTCGCCACATACGTATAATTTTGGTGGCTCAAATGTTACATTTCAAAGAGTTGGTGACTTCTACTTTCTCCGTTTTGATAAGGGAAAGTATAGGATGGACTGACTGACTTAGAATGTCTTTCTTTCTGAATGCCTGTTTTGTAACCTTTTTGTTTAAAGTCTAGATTCAAGTATCCACAAAACAATTTATACTTCACTCTAGCTAGTTCTGAGATTCCTTTTCAGTATCTTAATCAAGAATCCCAGTTTAGTCTGAGTTGAGGTCCCCAAAACATTAAGGGAACTCTTCAAACTGCTGAGAATGACAGTGTGGAGCTCTGTGTGTGTCTCTTTAGGCTTTCTGCTGATGCTAATGTCCTCTGGCACCTCACCCCAAAAGAGCAGTCTAAAGAAGGGAAAGTGGCATTCTAAGGCTCCCCTCCAGTCCATTTTAAACTTTATTAAAATATGAGCTCCCACTCATAGCCAAGCAACTCCGTTTAACTGTTGTAAAAGGCCCTATTCCCACTTAGGGGTGTGATTCTGAGAATTCATATGTTGAACATTGTCTATTGTTCTATTAAAAATTTTATATCAATTCTATTCCTTGTTATTTGTGAGTCCACACAACGCTCTCTTTTTCTCTGGTTGTTTTTTTTATAATTCATCATTCACTAAAGAAATTGCTTGATACATGATAGTTTTGTTTCTAATTAACAACTATTGTCTAGGTTTCTTTGAGGTGGGGCATAGAAAGGTGACTTAATAAGTTATCCACATATATTCAACTTCAAAGCGGAAAAAGTATAGTATGTGCCAACTCTGCGTGTTTTAAACAAAGCAAAAAACGTATAAACGGTTTTCCTAAGAAATCTGCCGAACAGTAACTACTTGATACAGCCACATAGAGCTACAAGTCTGAGTTCTCTATATTTGGGGGAGGTAACGCGGAGTGTTCTGAGGAGTTAACATTTTCTCAACAACTCACGTCAAGTACTCTCGAAAGTGCTTTTCCGGAACTCGTTCCCAGTTCCGCAGCGTAGCCACCGTGGGCCGCACAGCCGGAAACCGACGGTTCCTACGGGACAGTTCAAGAAGGAAGCAAAGGCGGGACTTCCTTTCCGCGTGAGCTCGACCGGCTGGTCCACGGGCCTCTCCCTCCGAGCATGCGCTGTGCTTAGCGTCACCGTGGCTCTGGTAACCGTCAGGCCCCGCCCGCCGGTGTGCTGCAGAAAGCGTTCCGGTCAGGGCGCGCGGAGCGGAGGCAGTGTGGACCGCGAGTTCGCCGTGGAGCAGGTCGGCCTTCTCTCGGGTCGGGTGGCTGGGGCCGGAGACCCGACGGGCCCTGCGGAGGTCTTAGTGCGGCGAGCCCCGCGTGTTTTGTTCCTGTGCGGACACACTCGAGTGGCTTGAGTCTTAAATGACGATTTAACAGGCTTCCTAACTCGGAGGAGCCCATTCCTGGCACCTCCAGCTCTCTGTGAGCGCCATTCTCTAATTCAGGCTTTGGAGAGGTTTGAGGGTGGTCACCGAAGGAGGTAGACAGGGGTGTGTGTGCTGTTCCCATCAGCCAATAAGCAGAGACGTTTGATGTGTCTATTTCTTGGGAATGTGAGAATATTGACACTTTGCACTCCTATTTCCACGAGGTTGAGTAAGAACGGTGATGCCTAAGATTGCAGCATTTCAGGACTGTTTATGATTGGTCTCCAAATTAAACTTTACAAGACACCCTGCTTGTCATAATAGCCTGTTCTATGGAAGGGGCTTCTAGTCCTATGTTAAAAATGGCAGTATCTTGGATTTTTTTTTTTTTTTTTAAATGGATATTGTGCCTGTACAAATTATATGACCTGTTCTTAGTACTTCACACACAGATACTGAAAACAGTTTTGTCTGGTCCTGAATTAGTCCACAATTCAAGATGGGAGAAATTTAAAGAATGTTCCCTTGGGAGGCAAATAAGCTTACTGTAATGGAAAAGGTAGCCTTTTCCTCTACTTTGAGGAAAATAAAGTTATCAGGCTGCCATTTGTGCCGGGCTGTGTAGAGCCCCAAAACTGAGTAGTGAGATTCATTCTGGATGCCTCTTACAGAATTGTTTTAGTTTAGTTGACAAGTATTTGAATCTATCTAAAAGTATTTTAAAAGAAAATCAAGAATGGATAAACCGGAAGTAATTCAACTTTTGCCAGAAGGAAAATGTCACTGAAAGGTGCTTCTAAATGAACACGTTTCTCCATATCAAATAATAAGTACTCAAAAGTGTAAGATTTGTCCTTGCTTGTGTGGATAAATAAGGAACTGATTTCGAGCCTAAAAATAGATGTTATGTACAAAGTAGACAGGATGAAACTGCATGAATATAATTAAATTTGTAGAAATTGGGGAGAAGTTATAAATTTTCAGCCTAGGTTGCATAATGAATAGACCATCAAGATGCTAATTATTTGTTAGTTCCTTAGGAATAGCTATTGTTTTCTAAGTTTCCAACCCCCCACAACTCCAGCTGCATCACTATTCTTATATTTGATGTTAAGTATATACTCATATGCCCCCATGTCCTTTTTTTCATTAACTATTGTTACACACACGTGCATATACATAACCTGCACAGAAAATATTAAATAGGAAAGTTCTTACACTGTTTTATCTTTACTAAAGAATCTGAAGGGTATATACTTTTGAAAAGTTTAAAAGTCTTAAGATCATGTATTTCATCTTATGGGATATTTTACAAATACAATTGTCAGTAGCTGTCTCAGCATTAGTAGATGTGCTGTGGTTGATGGTATGTTCAAGTTGGAGAGGAACAGATCTTGTAGGACATGTCTATGTCAGGAAGAACAGAATGTCTTTTCTTCTACTCTCACTCCATAATCATCAAGAATACTTGTGATCTCAAAAGGTGTGGGCATTTTCCTCCAGCAGTAATTCTATGGTGGGTACCAGCTGGTATCCTTAAATTCAGCGCTGACACTACTGGAGACAGTGTTAGAATCCATGGCTGAAGGTTCAGCCACTAAGATGGTCCCATCCTCATAGCCAGTCACAAGCCGGCCCTTCAGAAGTTCCTACCAACTCACTATAAGCTGAGATTTGTTCAGCCCCTCTTCAGATTCCTTTGATTTGCTCATGTGGCCCACAGATCTTAGGAAACACTATTCTTGCATTTGATGGCTATTATAAAAGGATATTTTAACAGAATCAAATGTGCAGGCAGGTAGAAGTAGGGAAGGGCCCAAGCTCAGGCACTTCCTCCTGGTGCAGTTGAGGTGTCCTGCCTTACAGTGTGTGGATATGGTCCCCTTGTGTGAGCCCCTACATGTCAACTGCCCAGAAGCTCCTGTAAGCCTCTGCTTTGGGTTTTTCTAGAGTGTTTTATAGGCATAATTGCTAACAGAGTGAAAGGGAATCATCGGGGCCTGTCAGATTCTTCAGCTTTCCTTCTTCCAAGGTATAGGGCAGAATCCATTTTGAAATGGGCATTTTTTCATCTGACTATGAAAGTGGAACAATTTAAAGATAGACTGTCTATGATCTGTCCCAGGGAAAGAATTTTAAGCTAGAACAATGATCAGAATCAGGAAAACAAAGTAGTGTGTGTGTGTGTGTGTGTTCATAATAGCCACCTGATTTTACTCATACCTCTGCAGCTTTTTATTTTATTAGCATTCACTATGAGAGTTTTCTTTTGGAAAAATAGGTGGTAAGAGTTACTGAAATTGCTCTTTTGAGTTGATTGTTTTTTAATTTTGTATTTGTAAGCATAGTAATTCAGTGGGTTTTTAACTTAGCAATATCTGTTGGTAAATACTAACCCTAACAGCATAAATTGTACTGAACAATTTTATTTGTAACAACAGTACAATATTGACACTTTTCATTCCTCCTCATTTTAATTTTTACAGTGCACCTATGACACATGTTTTAGAAACAGAACATTTTGGTTCAAAGAAAGAATGGCTCTCAGTCCATCTGTATTTCCTCAAGAAAGTGAAAAAAACAATGCAAATCATGTGGAAACAAAACAGTCACAAACTGCTTCCATAGCTTCAGATGACCCTCTTCAGAACTTATGCTTAGCATCTCAAGAAGTGCTTCATAAGGCTCAGCGGAGTGGGAGGTCACGGTGTCTCCAATGCGGTGGCTCAAGGATGTTCTACTGCTACACCTGCTATGTCCCAGTGGAAAATGTGCCCACTGAGCAGATTCCACTTGTGCAAGTAAGAAGCTTGTTTCAAAGTAGAAAAATGCAATTTGGAAAGATAGAGAGCATGTGTGTGTGTGTGTGTGTGTGTGTGTGTGTGTGTGTGTGTGTATATTTGCCTACTCTAATATATTAGATAAGCTGGGAAGTGAATTATATTAGTGTGTAGGATGAAGTGCTAAATGGTCTTATTAATAAAAAACCTGGAGTCAGTTATTGGGGTGAAAAGTGAGAGATCAGAAAAGTAGAAAGAAGCCAGCCATGTTCTTACCACTTGGAGATCCACTGCCAAATAGACCTACTTCCTGTATACCCATGCCTATATGCCTTTCTGTTCTGCATCTCACTTCCTCTCTTTGCCCAGCTACATCACTTCCTGTCTGTCTGTACAGACCTCCAGACCTTTATGGTTAACTAGTGTTGGAATTCAAGGCATGTGCCACCACGCCTGGCTCTGTTCCCAGTGTGGCTTTTAACTCACAAAGAGCCAGACAGATCTCTGCCTCACAAGTGATAGGATTAAAGGCATGTGCTACCATTTTCTGACTTCTGTGTTTAATATAGTGGCTGGCTTTTTCCTCTGATCCTCAGATAAACTTTATTAGGGTGCACAATATTTTGGAGGACACAATACATCACCACATTAATGAATAATTTGACACTATTAAAACTATATCTCTTTCTTGTTTCTAGAAAACTCACTTGAGTTTGAAATGAATTATGTAATTTCAATGACATTAACTGGTTTAAAAACTTAATAATTATAAAAGACAGCTTTATAGTCTCACTTGAAGAAGCTTCAAAAAACGATTTCCAGCTCTTTGTAATGAATCTTGGGAAAACATTTTAGGTAGAATCAGGGTGGATATTTACCTGAGGTTTTGTGATTTTTCCCTGTCCGATATGTAGAATGGAGCAGATGGCCATGACCAACACTAACTAAACTAAGCTAGAGTATAAAGGATTGGGGCCTATACAGTGGACCATGTTATCATTACAGTGATTTCCAGCCTTGTGGAAAAGCCGATTTGAATTAACTGCTTTTTATGGTTTGAGGTGTTTACCAAGACTTTTTATAAGTTCATAGATCATTTATATGCAATTAAAGAATGTACTATGTATGTGTTAACTAGTCTAGCATTGACCTAAATGTGAGAAATCAGTCAAATAATTGTATTAAGTGTGATCAGCATGTATTAGGACTTCAAAGAAATTCAGTTCTACATCCAGCATAAATGGGGCTTGCCACTAATAGATAAGTTCTATTCAGAAATACATATTGTAATGTTTAAGGTTTATTTAGGTTTGAAGCATGAAAGACATTTTAATGCTTATTTTGTTACATGCATCATCTTGGCAAGTCCGTGATGTCCTGGGGGGTCTAAAATCACACATATAGACAAAGGCAAAGTTTATTGGCCAAGAATGAGGTAATATATTTCCAGTTTGCTCAGAAAAATAAAAAAATGAAAGTTTGAGATTAAGGATTTTTGGTAATGTCCTCACCAATAGGAATGTTAAAGTCAGAGTCCTGTCTTCTGTTTATAGCACAGCCACAAAAAAAGGGTCCCATTGGAAACCTTACCTTGGCAGGTGTACTTGCAGCACTCGGGAGGCCGAGGCAGAATGCTTAGGAGATTGATGCCAGTGTGGGTTAAGTAGTGAGTTGGAGGCAGGCCTGGGTTACTTAGTAAGTAAGACACTGTCTCAAAAACATTCAAAAGACTTTTTATCTTAAAGTATGTTCAAAAAAGGATTATAGATCAAAAAGATGAAAGTTGTATTTATAGGGCTACTATTTTGATAGAAATTTAACAACAGGATTATTTTCCAAATCATTGGCAGTACTCAAGTACTTTAAAAACCACACCAATTATTTGATCAATTGTATAGTTTTCTAAAGTGTATATTTAGTGCCTCCATATAAAATTTGATATGTTAATTTATATTAAGAGAAATAGAAAGTCTAAACAATGTTGTTTCTAAATTCTACTTCAGTTTTAAACAAATCTTCAGCATGTGCTTTCAGAGAGCCTGCTTGGGAAGGCAGAACACAAGGAGTAAGTCCCTCTTAAGCCTAAAGTTTTAGCCTGGAGAATTGTGATTTGTAAGAGAATGGTCCCATCAGCTCATAGGTTTGAATAGTTGCTCCACAGTTGATGGAACTTTTAGGGAAGGATTAGGAGAAATGGTCTTGTTGGAGGAGATGTGTCACTGGATGCCGGGTCAGAGATTCAAAATTCTGATGCAGTTCCCAGTGTTCTGTCTCTTTCTGCATCATGATTGTATCTCAAGATGGAAGCTGTCAGCTACTGCTACTGCCTGCTGCTGCCATGCTCCCTGCCAAGACAGCCACAAACTCTGATGCTCTGAAACTGTTATCCCCGAATAAACTATGTCTTTTCTAAGATGTCTTGGTCCTAGTGTTTGCCACAGTACTAGAAAACTAAGACAAGGATAAATCAAACATATCTTTATTTGATGCAGAATTTGGAAACTATAAGAAATGAGTAAAGATAAATAAGGGAAACCCAAAAAGCCTCCAGCTTCAGCAGCCCTGTTTGAAAAGGCTTTGCTTTGGGGCGAGCACTTGTGTCTGAATGTATCAGAGGAGAAAGCTGTGTGCCAAGTCTCTTGTTAAAAACATAGCCATTAGTGGACAAATGGGCATCCTGCTGCATAGTTCAGAGTAGAGTATCTCTTCCAAACTGTCCTCTGGTGTGGTCTGTACTGTAGTGTTTACTCTGCCATGTCAGTATTTAATGTGATTTTCCCATCAAATGTGTGAACCAGGACACAAGTGTAAATTCCCATCGCTTGATGTGCTTTGGCACCACTAGAAGCTCAGACTTACTCAGTGAGAACTGATGGTAGCCTATTGGGTCCTGAGGTCGTGAATTTTGTGTAATTGTCTTAAATTAGAGATTTTAGTCCATAAAACTTCCTTTTCATTACACAATTAAAGTAGTATATATGATTTGTAAAACTTACTAATAACATTTGATTCTGTGTTCTTTGGTCTTCTTTGTTTTTTATTTTATTTTATTTATTTTTTTATCAATTCTGTGTTCTTGATATAAAGTCGATCAGAACTATTAATGGTAGCCATTGAAGTTTTAAACTCTACTCATCAACTTGTTAGAAAGTCAGTTTTATTAGGAATCTTTGTCACCCCTCTTTCCTACTTCACCTGGGCTAAAAATGCTGCTGACCTGGTATCCAGAGACCTCAGGGAAAGGGAATTAGAACGCCAGCTGAGACTGAGCACTGTGAGGAAAGCCGCGCTCATTCAGAAGCAGACCAGTGTCAGACAGTCTCTGAACTGCCTACTTAAATGGTAAATTTCCTGCAGTTAGAAATTGATATTTTGATTTCCTGCAGTTGGCCCTATGTCATAAATGATGCCTGGGCTGAGTGAGGATGAAAGAGAATAATGATGTTGAAATCCTAGTTGGAAACTGTTGGAGGTGTGTGTTTGTGCCTGCATCCCTTTGAGGTATACTGTTTATAGCATCTTGTCCTCCCGTAATTGTTCAGAAAGGAAATTTGTTTTACTTTGTAGTGTGCAGCAACCACTTACCCCTTTAAAAGATAGACTTGAGGGCACCTGAAGGGTCTCCCTTTAGGACATGTGTCATTCTTCACATGGCAAATTCTCTCCTAATGCAGCTTCTCTCTGGGTTCTGAAGGTAAGGCGCTCTACCAGTTTCCATCATGCTGCCTCTTGTGTGGGACTCTGTCCCCCCAATGCTGTCCCACTTTAGAGGCCCAGTCATGGCCCTGTGACCTTGAGGCTGCCTCTCTACATAAATCTCATCTTGAATAGAGTAGGGTGAGCTGTAGAACACATGATAAGCAGAATCTTTATACATTTCCAAGTAATTATTTGAGTTAAAGACACCAGGTGGAAAGATCCTATTTTATTATTATTTCTGTATAAGACCCCAGAAAAAGTAAACTGAAATGACAACTGGCTAGTGGGAAAGAGAGAGGAGAGGATACTAGAAGACCTTTTGATGGTGGCAGATCATTTTCTTGATTGTGGTAGCTAGTTCGCAGATATAATATATATTAAAACGGTCTTAGGCTGGAACAGTTTCCTGTTCCAGAGTAAAATGGCTGCCTTCCAGGGCCTGTTTGTAGAGCTCTTACCTTCTTTGTATGAAATGAGGGTCTTGGAGATGGTAGGTATACTTATCAAACAACAGCATCTGAAATGAAGAAACTTAAATAGTTAAAAAAAAATAGCTCAAGAAATCCAAGAGAATTATTGTTTTTGAACAGAAAAATTAATAATACTTTAATTAAGGAAAATACTTAGGCAAGTATTATTGAGATACAGCTTATATCAAGTATAACTTGGGAAAGGTTATTCAAAAACACTTTAAGGCAGTCTGTTGTTTTTTCTATTGACAGCTTAATTTGTGCTGTGAAAATACATTGCCAAAGATTACAAAACTTAAGGTAACTTTGACTTGAAAAAATGTATGAGGAACAGGACTTCAATTTGAATTTTAAATCTGAGTTATCATTTAAGCTTTCATTTTCTTTGAAATATGCATAAAGTAAATCTAGAGTTTATAGAAATTATTTTTTTAAATGTCCTTGGCATGGATGCTGAAATGTAGAGTTGGACTTAATACATACAGGTCTTAAGTAAAATGCCCCTGGATCATTGCTTTAAGAGCAGGTTACATGTTGCCTGGGCTAAAGTAGTTGCTCAGGTACGTGATCAGCATTGAGGGCGCCATTGGGTTGGATGGATGACTTACTATCCTTAGTACCCTGGTTTAAACAGTGTGGTCTCCCGCTGTAAGTGTGCTTATTGGAACTCAGTGTGAACTGGCTGTGCAGCTTCAGAGGTTTATATTGACATAAAAATCGGAGTTGTGTACTTCCTTTGTTCATTCCTCTTTTCTCTTTAGCTCCCACTGAAGATCGATATCATCAAGCATCCAAATGAAACGGACGGCAAGAGCACTGCTGTGCACGCAAAGCTTTTGGCGCCCAACTCTGTGAGCATCTACACATATCCGTGCATTCCAGAGTATGAAGGAAAGGATCACGAGGTGGGCGGCTTGGCACTTAGAACCCTCATGGGAGCTCTTAACTCCATCCCCTTTCTGAACTTATTTGAACATGATTTGATATCCTCTTAGCAATCTAATGTTATGCTCATTTAATGCTAAATATGCATTTTACTTTAATGATGCTTTCATAGTGTATATCTCTGTGTTATTCGAATTTATTTAGAAAGTTATAATTATAAATAATATCTGAGTTTGATCTAGTAATATGTTTGTGTACTCTGCTCTGTTAAATACCACTTATCTGATTAAGTAGAACACACCATTATACTCTATACATTTTTTTAGACAGTTTCACTGTGTAGTCCATGCTAGCTTTGAAACTCAAGATCCTGTTGTCTTAACCTTGTAGATGTCAGGCCTACAAGTGTATCTCACTGTCTCCACTCTATTATACTATTTTATACTACCATCACTAATGGCTGTAAAAAACCATCACACCATTTCCTTCCCTGCCTTATTTATTTTATCTTTCCTTATTATACAAGTGAAAATAGTATTTAGTCATTAAAGAGTTTCTAGTGGTTGTTTTTTAAAAGTATCATGTATATTGCCTTTTTGTCTCTTTGGCTAGCCTGTAACTCTTAGGAAACCCAGGCTGGCCCTGATTTCATGCCCCTGCATCTCTAGTGCTGGGATTATAGGAGTATAGCACCATACCACAGAAATTTAATTCAAGGTACTGTTAATGTGGCTTTGTCAATCAGTGAGTAACTTATTTTGAATTAACATTTCCAGATAGTATGATTATATGCAATTAGGAATAAGCTAAAAACTTTACCATATATGGAAGAAAACAAGTAATAGAATCAGTGTAATGCTTATTTTTTAGACATTCAGCATCTCTTTTTTCTTAGAGTTTTAAGTCAGAATTTATGTTGAAGATCACAGCAGCATGGAGCTAACTTGAGTTTCTTTGTTTTAGGTTGTACTTGTTTTTCCTGGGCCTCAGTCCATCTCAATAAAAGATGTCTCTTTTCATCTGCAACAAAGGATTGAAAGTAAAGGTCGAAGCAAAACTGATGACCTTGATATGCCGCCTTTTAAACTCAAGAGACCTACGGTTGAGGAAGGCTGGGATTTGAATGAGAGCATGTGCAAAGGCCCAGCATTGAAAAGAGCTGTCTTTATTGACAGCACCTGGAGCCAGACAACCCAAATAGCCTCTGATGAGCGCCTTCGGGGTAAGGACATGTGTCTGGGATTTTCCTCTGATAGCTTTTATTTAGAAAAGCTTCAGATTTGTAGCTCCCTCAATAGAAAAGTTACATTCAATGTTCACATTTGCTCCATTTCTCTTCTCCCTTTCTGTATTATACGTGTACTTATACATCTATGTACATTGTTAATGGAACTGTTTTAAAGTACGTAGTAGGCTTTGCAAAACGGCACTCTAAATAGTATTGCTCTTTTTAATAATAAGGACACTCCTATGTAATAAATACAAAGCTATCATCACTCCTAAGAAAATTAGCAGAACTACAATATCTAACATGCAGTCTGTCCTCACATCTTTCTGATGAATACAATAATGGCTTTTGCAGCACTTTCCCCTGACACAGCATTTAAATATTTAAATACTTAAGCATTTAGATTTTCGATGCTTGCATAGCTTTGGTTTCTTAATCTAGAACAGTTTCCTAAATTTAAGTTTTCTTGATTTAGATTTTAGTAAAGTGGTCTGATTGGTTGTTTAATGTCTCAGGATTAGACTCAGTCTAGATATTTTGGTTAACATACTTTTTAGATTATTTAAAATTTATGTGTATGTATGTGTGTATTTGTGTGCATGTACATATAGAAGCCTATGCAGGTCAGAAGAGGGCAACAGATCCGTTGGAGCTGGAGTTGTAGGCAGTTGTGAGCTTCCTAATGTGGGTGCTGGGAATCAAGCTTGGGTCCTGCACATGAACAGGAAGTGCTGTTAACCACTGTTCTGTTTCCCCAGATCCATAGTTAGGGTACTTTAAAGAAGAATAAATCCAGGCTTGTCTATAGCTGGTCCAGCTGTATCTGTTGTTTGTTGTCATTATTGACAGTATGTCTTTTATCATTTCATCAGTTGTTTGGTTGAACAATCCCTGAACATTGAATTGAAGTTGGCATATAAAACAAGCTTCCTTATTTATAATTGATTATGATGTTGATTGCCAGATCTTTCCACCATAAAGGTTTATTTTCTTTAGTAGAGTATTATTTTAAGATGTGTTACTTTTGTTTATGTTGCATTTGTCCAACTCTGGGAAACTGTTACTATGCCTATCTAAAACATCTAAAATTGACCTGAACAGCCAATAGCAAGGCAGGAGAAAAGATAGGTGGGGCTGGCCAGCAGAAAGAATATATAGAGAAGAAAAAAGATGGAGGAGTGAAAAAAAGCAGCAGCCAGAGAAGGAGAAGGACCCAGCTACACAGCAAGCCACAGAGTAAGAGAACCGGAAAAGCCCAAAAGCAAAAGGTAGTAGATGGGATAATTTAAAATTTAAAGAGGAAGCTGGCTAGAAACAAAACAAGCTAAGGCCAGGCATTCCTAATTAAGAATGAGCTTCCATGTGTTATTTCTTTGAGAGCTGGGTGGAGGGTCACCCTAAGAGTAAAAGAGCCAGAACACAACCACCACCACCAATTTTTCTTTAGTATACTGGAGTAATGCTTCAGGCTACAGACTTTCTCAGCAGTGCTTAATATTCATGGACTAATCAGTCATTAAATTGAGAAGTGAGAAATGGAGAAAATTTAGTCATGTTACTTCTTCATGTGTTAATTGGCCTTTTTATTACTGGCCTCAGTAGTTTGTACTAGTATTGGCCTCAGTAGATGCAGCAGAATACCTCAAACCTACTTTGACTTTCTTCCTGACCCAAACTTGGAATTATCATTTTCTTAAAGACCTATGGTTCACTTTACTAGGATCTGATTTTAGAAGCTGAGTTATGTAAGTTGATTACCACATGCCGTTTGTTAGTGAACGGAGCCAAGGAAACAAGTAGGTGCACATATTGTGCGTTCCCAGTGGTAGTCTAACTCAGTTTAATATTTTAAGAATTTCTTCTTTTTTACTTCTATCTCTATGCCTTTTATGGAAAAAATTCCCATGTGTATAAATGTCTGTGTGTATATATATATAATGCATGTGCATATGTGTTTATGTATATGTAGGCACATGCATGCCACTGAGTGTGTGTGGTGGTCAGAGGATAACGTCTGGTGTCATCTCTTGCCTTCCACCATGTGTCAGACAGAGCCTCTCATTCACTGCACCAGTCTGGCTGACTCAAAGCTTCTGAATGTTCTCCCATCTCTACTTCCATCTCACCAAAGGGGTTGGGAATATAACTGTGTGCTGCTGCATCTGCCTTTACCTGGATTCTGGGATCTACTCATGTCCTTGTGCTGTTGTGCAGCAAGCGTGTTACTCACTGAGCCATCTCCTAGCCCTGTGTGCCTTTTCCAATTGAGTGAAATGCCGAGCTCCTAGTAACAGATTAAAAGTGACTTTCCTTGCCCAGTAACACAGCTAGCGATCTGAAGGCCAGGGGCTCACACCACTTCTCTTGTTTCTCTGCACCTTTTCCAATGCTTCAGACACTCCCCGTGGTTTCTCTAAAAGCTTCAGGATTTTTCCAGACATTGAACAGCTTTGTGATTAGAAGGCAAGAAAGTTACTCTGTTGGTATTGTGTGGTTGCCAGAAGGTCTCAAGAAAGGACGTACTACAATCTTAATCATTTCCATACTAAGAAAGTACAAAGTTCATTTCACTGGCTTAATAATTTGTTAGATAATTAGATTGTATCTGTGGGTCACAAGACTTTGAAGAACTTATTGTTATTTAGTAGATGAATCCATGCTGCCCTGTGCTTTGAAGGAGTGAGAGATCACTGCCTGCCACGGCCCCTTGATCCTGTTACGGCTGCAAGTTACTCCTCAGTCTGAAGATCTGTCTGGGATGTTTTTCTTTTTATTACCTTTTATGGTAATTTCTAGGTTCAAATGAAAGAACACAAGTAAAAGTCCCTGAAAAACCTATAAATGGAATTATTCTGGTACTATTCAAAGTCAGTTTGTTTAGGTTTGCCTCAAATGAAATTTGTACAAAAGATTGGTTTCTCCTTCCTGACTTCCATAGAAAGCATACATCTCACTTCTGTGCTTGTTCATAACCATGAAATGGTTCTCTACAAGCAATTCTCGGCATGTCCTAATTCAGCCCCTGCCTCCTCTGACTCCTCAGGAATAATGGAGGCAGGCCATATCTATAGCCTCCATGTTTGTAAAGATAGACTTCTGGATAAACCAAATTGCCTCTATAAGAAATGATCTATGTTTGTAAAAAGTCACAGGCTTTAGATCTTAAAATGCTTTTTCATTTGGCTAAGCTGAACAAACCACACTTCAACTCTCAGATGTGTGTATTAGGAGTTCGCCTCCATTGTGCGTTCTGAATGAAGAAATTAAAAGTCACTGTAACAGGCTGGACCCATGGCTCAGTGGGTAAACCATGGAGTCAGTTCCCAGCACATACATGGCTCATGACCATCATAACTCCAGTTCCAGAGCATCCAACACCCTTATCTGAGGCATGCCCATGGTACACACTCATACATATGTACAGGCAGACAGTCATACACATAAAATAAAGCAAAAGGACTTAATAGCGAAACTATTGCTTTGCCATTGTTTACCGAGACCTCAGCTCTGGACATTTCACTAGTATCAGAGTAAAACACTAAAAGGTACGAGTCCTTGGTGTAACTTTGTTCATTCTACCTAAAGCCAAAATGCAGAGTGGCATAGCATTCTGGAAGATTCATCAGAGGGTAGATGGACTCCAGATTATTAAATTATCAGTGTACCATAATGTTTTCCAAACCTAGGCAGCTCTTTCTCTTCATTTTTGAGAACATTGATACAGTTTTTGAAAAGGACTTTGGTTTGTGTTTAAACACTGTCATTTCAGGGTCTGTGCATATGGTCATTTATCAGCTTAATTAGCTTGATGCAATGCCGAACCTGTCATACACTGAACTCATTTAATGCTGTTAATCCCGTGGGTATGGTGGTCTAGCTGCTTGTGCTCCCAGCCTCACACTGACTGGCAGCTGTTCCTCCCTGCTCACCCCATCGTCTCAGCACATTGTTACACTGTCCATTACCACCCTGAGAAAAGACACAGACGACATAGAGCCAGTCATTTACTCTCAGTACTTAGACCAGATACTTGTCTCCTCATTGACTCACCCTTTGCGACCAGGAGATCCTCCAGGCTGAGAGCAGCACTGGTCTATAAGACTGAACAGAAATATTTAGAAAGCTGTTTAACAACATTTAGGGAAAGCTCCGTAGAGTGATCTTCCCTTTGGTCATGCCTTTCCCAGCCATAAGCTTTTGACCAAGTGTAGAGTATCAGGTGTGAGTTCTCTCCCATGGAGTGGGCTTCAGGTTCAGTCACAGAGAGCTTGGTTAGTCTACAAATAGCTGTGCCACTGTCGCATCCCACGGGCATGTCTCACTTGGCAGCTTGCTGTTGTAGCACACAGGTCTAAAGGGAGCGAGCAGCCTAAGTGGCACCTTTCAGCACTCTGCATGCTAGCCAGCAGGAAAGAAGAGTTTCAGTCTGTAGCTGGAGCTGGCCTGGTACTCACTGTGCAGCCCACAGTGACCTCCAGAGTGCTAAAATTACATAATGTGCACCATCACACATGAGTTTTTGTTTGTTTGTTTGTTTTTCCCTGAGTAAGTTTTAATTTTTTTTAGATTTTTATTTATTCTGATTTAAAATAATCCTTTCTGAATTCTTTCAAAGAATTGTGCGGATGGCACTTTAAAAAGTTCAAAATTGGGTGGGCAAGGTGGCTTGGACCTGAGTTCAGTTCCCAGGACCAATATGGTATAAAGCAAGAACTGACTGCTGTAGATAGTTCCCGTTCTCTCTCTCTCTCTCTCTCTCTCTCTCTCTCTCTCTCTCTCTCTCTCTCTCTCTCTCTCTCTCCCCGTTGCTACTGTTTGTGTTCATTATTTCTGTCTGTCCTTTATTGTCAGTCCACAGCTAGACTCTCTACTGATCACTGTTTTACACTGCAGTGGGTATTTGGGATTATGTGACTGTGACCACTTTGTTGCTCAGCATTCTTTTGTCCCTACTTCCTTTGCTGAAACATATCTTTCAAGAATTCCTTCGAGGGTCCTGTTGGCAGAATAGTGTGTGTTTTTCTGTGTAACCACTCTTGTCTTTGTGAAACAGTGTTTTCTAGGTTCACATTTTAGCTTCCTTATTCCTCTGCTGTCTACAGCATTCTGTTGTTGCTGAAGATGTTTCATATCATGTTACTTAACAGTTATTTACACAAAATATGTCAGTTTTTTCCATATGACATATTTTTCCATATGTCATATTTCCATATGACAAAGTTGGTAAGTATTCTTAAGGGATTTTCCTCCATACTTCATTTTGGTTGCTGCTCTCTTTTACCCACATTTACTCCTCTCTGGATATACAGATTTAACAGTTTGATGAGATGGAATTCTGGGAGTTGTCTTTGTGAGTCTTGTGGCTTCGCTTTATACAGTGTTTTCCAGTTTCATGTATTTTCCTGCATTTTTCAAAATTTTACTTTTTCCTTATGTCCAAATAGAATTCCATGGTTTACTTACTACATCTTTTCTTATCCATTGTTCTGTTGATGGACATGAAGGCTGGCTTCATTTCCTTGCTATGGAGTAAAAAGCAGTGATGGATGTGGATGAAAGAGAATCTCTGTGGTGTGATAAGTCCATTGAGTTTTATTCACAGCAGTAGTATAGTGAGGCTGTGTGTTAGTTCCATTATTAGTGTTTTGAGAAACTTCCCTTGCAATTTCTGTAGTGGCTCCACAGTTTACATTCTCACCAGCAATGAATAAGAGTTCCTTTTCCCCCAGCTCCCCACCTTGTAGAGATCTCTCACTTCCTTGGTTAGCTTATTTCTAGATAGTTGGGTTGGTTTTGCTTTGTTTTGTTTTTGAAGCAATTATAGTGGAATATTTTTCCTGATTTCTATTCTCTGCAAATCTATTATTGGTATACATAAAAGCTACTGGGTTCTGCATCCTTTGACTTTGTTGAACATGTTTCAAAAGTTCTCTAGTGGAGCCCATTGGGGTGTTTTAAATCAGGAGAATGGGCGCACTGTCTATTTAAGAGTTTTTTAGGAAATGGTCTGTCTTCCTTTGTTTAGTATAATTTTGGCTATTGTTTGTTATATATAGCTTTTATCATATCGTGGTGTGATAAAAACTCTTACTTTCTTGAGTACTTTTATTATGAAGGCATGTTGAAAATAGTTAAGAGTTTATACTGGTTTAGTAAAGAGATTCTCCTCCAAGATCCATGACTTCACTAGCCCTGGGTAGATGGCTAGGTTTTTAGTATCAGGCATGATTTCTCTCTTTAGTGGGTTTAGTTAAGCCTGATTAAAGAGCTGTTGGTTACCACCAGGACATGGGTGCACCACTGTACCCTTAGGATTATGGTGCCGTGCTGGTTGTTGTGGTTCATAGGTATCAGAGCTGGGTAGGACTATTGGTGGCTCCCCTCTTTTGGAAGCTTACATGGTGCCTTCTGGTACCAAGAAAGCTAGTCCTCAGGGAAGAGGCTGTTGGGCTCGTTCAAGGACCTCTAGACCTTATGTCTAAAGTGCCTAGTGTCTTCAGCAGTAGGGATGTTTACCTTCCACCTCTGGGGAGCAACTAGGGGCAGAAATAACAACCTGTAATAGTTGGGAGGCTCTTGGACAACAGTGACCAGCAATAACTCAGAAGAGGGCTTCTCATGCCTGGTGTTGGGGTTTTAGTTATATCTTTGGCTCTTGGAAGGAACATTGTTAGCCCAGATGAGAAAACTTCATTTATACTATGTATGTATGTTTATGCACCTACTTATATGTATTACAATAGTATGATTCCTTATAACTTGTTAAGACCTCCTTACTATTATCTTATCTTCCTGCCTTCTTCCTAGTTAGATCTATAACAAAATTTAAAGGGGAAAAAAAAAAGAGCAAATAAAAATGACAACGATTGTTGCTGGGTGTGGTGGTGCACACCTTTAATCCCAGCACTCGGGAGGCAGAGGCAGGTGGATCTCTGTGAATTTGAGGCCAGCCTGGTCTACAAAGTGAGTTCCAGGACAGGCTCCAAAGCTACACAAAGAAACCCTGTCTAGAAAAACAAACAGACAGACAAAACAAAAACAAAATGACAGATAAATCCTTTTTGCAAGTGGATAATGAAGTTCTGTGAACAAGTTAAAATTTAAAAAGAAACTTTAGATAGAAGCTAGCCGGATAGAAACCCTGAGATAGAAGACTCCTTCTTGTTGACTTTTTAATGTGTTTGCAAGGTCTGAGAACCAGGGAGAATGGGGATGCACATGTTGTCTCTCTATGTACCTCCGTACATTTAAAATAATACCCTGTTTAGAATTGGAATAGAAGGAACTTATCTTCACTTTAAAAACAATCCTTGAAGTAATTAAATTATCATTGTGTATCAACACATATTATTGTACCAGTTATTATTATTGTTCTCAGTAATAATGCGATTGAGAAGTATTTACATGTTCCCTTTTTTGTTTGTTTGGCAGAGTTATTACAAGTTGAACTGAAAACAAGAAAAACTTGCTTTTGGCGCCATCAAAAAGGGAAGCCAGATACTTTCCTTTCCACAATTGAAGCCATTTATTACTTCCTGGTAGACTACCATGGTGACATGCTGAAAGAGAAGTACAAAGGACAATATGACAATCTTTTATTCTTCTACTCTTTTATGTACCGCTTGATAAAGAATGCCAAAGGCTCTGGAGAGAAGACAAAACCCAAACTCATCCATTAGTTCTGCACGCTCTGCTTGTCATGTTGCTCTGCTGATGTTCACAAGCTTGCGGCGGTTAGCCTGTTTACTCTGGGGGGTTAGCCTCTTTACTCTGGGGGTTAGCCTCTTTACTCTGGGGGTTAGCCTGTTTACTCTGGGGGGTTAGTCTGTGTACTCTGGGGGTTAGCCTGTTTACTCTGGGGGGTTAGTCTGTGTACTCTGGGGGTTTAGCCTCTTTACTCTGGGGAAGTCATCGTGCTCAGTGCCTGGTAGAGGATGGGGGTGGGGGTGTCCAGTTTTGTTCCTTTTAAAGGAAAATTTGAATTTTGGCAATTTTAAAGAGATAGTCCTGATTAAAAGACATAGCTTAGAAGCTATTTGCTTGCTTTGGGCATATCTCAGTTGCACTACATTTTAATATGTTGTGTTACATTTATGTGGTTGACATTATATATGGTTAGAGATTGTCTTATCCTTTCACTTATACTTGCCCTCACCTTTGGATTTTTAAACTAAGTCAGAATCTTGGCAAAACAAAAAAAGTGAAACATAATTGAGGTTAGTGGCAGAATTGGCAGAGGTAGTGTGTTGTACTGTCTCTGTAAGTCCACACTTCCTCCCCGTGCCTGGCCTCCGCTCTGGGAGAGAACTGTGCCGTCATGGTCACATGGTCCTGCCAGAGGGATGCGCATATGACCTGTTTTGGCAAGTCAGGTGAGTACTTAGGCCCAACAGAATCAGGTCTGTTTTGATGTGCTAGGGACGCCATAGGAGATAGAATTTATTTTTCAAGAGTGAGCAATGTGGGGTTAAAATATAAATTTCTTCATGTTTGAAACATGACTCTGGGAATAAAGGTAAGCTTGAATTGATTTAAGTAGGGCCAAGTCTGGATCGGGGTGTGGCAGGGTGGAGGTGTGTGCTAAAGTTAGACTTCCCTAAGCCGAGTCTCTTGCCATTCACGCATTTCAGCAAAGCGTCAGAACAGTTAAAAGGTTGAAGGGAAATCTTTGCCATCTCACAGCGGCCATAACCCACATACTTCAGATGAGAGTGCTGCACAGCCCTCTAGCAGAGGAAACCTGTAAGAACAGTGAACTGCCTGTGCTTGCCCTATTTCTCTTTGGTATGATAAACTAAAAATGGCCTTAACCTGCTGCTCCCTGCCCTTCGCCCCTTCTTTTGTTGCTCTCAAGAACCTCTCACTCTGAATCTGAGCCACAAACATTTCCAGGATGGCTGTATTTGTATTTTTGTGGTTTGGCTGTTGACATATAAATGTGCATGGCCATGCTCACCTGCTGGAGGGTGCAAGGTGGCCTTTATCCTGCCCCTGTACTCCTGTGTAGTCAGGTGACATGACAGCCACCTACCACCCACCTGACACGTGTGCAAGGAGTGCCTCACAGCACTGGCACTGAACTGGTTTTCAGCATTGTTGTGCCAGTATGCAGCCTATCTGTGGATCGGATGCATCTCAAGCATCTAGGAAGGGTTTTAGCCCCATTATTTCTTAAGCCCTTGACAAATGGCTTTTTCTTAGTTCCCATCTTACACACTGGCAATACCAGTAGGCTTGCAGGATTCCCTGTGGCTGCCAAAAGGGCTTTGGGATGTAATCTGCAATGTTAGTGGAATTAACTAGATTAATGGCCTGGATATGTTTGGCACCCTCCTCTTCCTTCAGAGGACTGTTTCCAGCCACTCAGCCTGCTCATCCTGACATGACTGTTTGGTTAGGCCAAGAGACTGATGCTGTCTCTTCATGGACTCCATGCCACAATGGCAGATGCTGTCCAGTGTGAGTCAGTTTGCTTTTGGCCCCTCCCTGCTAGTTTCTCTCCTCCTTTTCAGTGTTACCACCCAGCACCAGGCAGTCTAATAAAGCTGCAAATCCAATCCTACCCTCAGGCTCTTGCAGAGAAGCCAGCTATTCTTGGTGGGATTTGGTCAGAAAAGCAGACATCACTTAAAGTGTTAGCACGATTTTTAAACAAATGCAATAAAGGAATTGGGGCTTCCCTAAAGGTGAAGTTATTGTGGGAGTAAGTCCGGAAAGCTTCAGCAGGGAAGGATCAGAGAAAGGGACATCAGAGCTGCTAATACCCAGGCCTGGCTGTACAGACCTGGAAGGCTTCAGCTTGGAAGGCCTCTCAGTTACTCGTCCCACACATCTAGACTTGGTGACAGGACCTTCTCAACCCATTTGGAAGCCTTCAGAAGTAATAAAAGGACTTTGCTTGGTCTTTTCTTTGAGGCCATGTTAATTTAGTCTTTGTCCCAGGTCTGTCTTTAATAATCATATTTTATTTGATTAAAAAAGAGTTTCATTTTCAATCCAGAACCCTAGGTTCCTTGCTTCCTCTCAGTTGCATCGGTATGCTGCCTCATCTCTGAGGTTCTCTCCGTACAGTGCCTTATCTATTGCAGTGACTAGCAGCTGGCTTCCTCGAAACCCCCCCAAATGTCACAAGTACAGTAGGTACATTAGGAAAACCGATGTCTTCCATGTTATGGAAGGATGATATAACAATGTTGGGTCTCAAGATACTAATGGTTAAGTTGTTAATTGTTCCAGTGAAAAGTATTGCTAATTATTGAATGAACTTTATCTTTTTTTAATTTTTTAAATTTTTTTGTTTGTTTGTTTTTGTTTTTTGAGACAGGATTTCTCTGTGTAGTTTTGGTGCCTGTCCTGGATTTCGCTCTGTAGACCAGGCTGGCCTCAAACTCACAGAGATCTGCCTGGCTCTGCCTCCTGAGTGCTGGGATTAAAGGCGTGTGCCACTGCTACCTGGCATTTAATGAACTTTAATTGAAGACTACCAGCTTAAAAAAAAAAATCATTGCCCATTCATGAGAATCATTTATCAACAGACAGTGGATGTAGTCCAACACATGAAAAATGAAAGGAAAAGCCTGGAACATAAAGGAAAAAGACAGTTGAGTATTTTCAGGAAGAATGTATTTATTAAAAAATCTAACTTGACAGTATGTAATAAAAAAAAAAAGAGATCCTAGAAATTGAGGAATTACTGAAATCATTATAAGAGTTGAAAGATAAAATATCAGAATGGAAAGCTAATTTCTAAATGCTTAATGTTAGCCTTGTTAAATGGTGTGATTGAGATCACGGACTACCCATACATTCCTGAATCAAGCAAACCCAGGAACTGAAATGTGGATGGCAGTGCTTTGGTTAGCCACACACTTCACTGTGAAGAGGGGGGCGGGAGAGACAAAAGCGGTAAATTCACAAGAAGTAAGCAACATGAGGTGGCAGGAAAGTCTGTATACTCTGTTAATCTGTGCGTATATCCAGGTTCTGGGGATGCCGAGTTTCCTGAGGGATTGTTGAGAGAAGCCGAAAGCCCTCTTCAAACTTTTTAATAAAAAATAATAATAATACAATTAGTGTGTGTGTGTGTGTGTGTGTGTGTGTGTGTGTGATTTGTAAGGGTGAGGGTGTGTGTGTGTGTGTGTGTGTGTGTGTGCACAGTCCTCCCCGTGTGTGTGTGTGTGTGTGTGTGTGTGTGTGATTTGTAAGGGTGAGGGGGTGTGTGTGTGTGATTTGTAAGGGTGAGGGGGTGTGTGTGTGAGTTGTAAGGGTGTGTGTGTGTGTGTGTGTGAGTTGTAAGGGTGAGGGTGTTGTGAGTTGTAAGGGTGAGGGTGTGTGTGTGTGAGTTGTAAGGGTGAGGGTGTGTGTGTGTGAGTTGTAAGGGTGAGGGTGTGTGTGTGTGTGTGTGATTTGTAAGGGTGTGTGTGTGTGTGTGTGAGTTGTAAGGGTGAGGGTGTGTGTGTGTGAGTTGTAAGGGTGAGGGTGTGTGTGTGTGTGTGTGTGTGTGTGTGAAGGGTGAGGGTGTGTGTGTGTGTGTGTGTGTGTGAAGGGTGAGGGTGTGTGCAGCAGCATGCCCACATGGATGTGGAGTGTGTTCTCTTCCACTTTTATGTGGATTCTGGGTATCAAAATCAGGTCATTATATTTCCGTTCTGAGCATCTTTATCCACTGGTTTTACCCTCCAAATTGTTTTTAACCATAACATTTGCATATCTTTTTGAGGCTGTGTAAAAGACAATTTTATTTTACATAATGGTGTGGTAGGTTCTATGTACTCATTACATATTTATGATGGAATATGATTAATGTCTATCAGTAGGCATCTTAGTAACCCTATCACTATTACTAGAGTTAATTAACTAACCTGCTAGTCAACAAGACAGTTTTGACCTTCTTTGCTAAAGCTGTTTTATTTGTTTGTGGGACAGGGTCTCTCTGTAGCCCAGGCTGGCCCGGAACTCACTGGTCACTATATAGTCTTGAATACTCATCAGTCTTCCTGCACCAGCCCCATCAGTATTGGGATTGTAAGTGTGAGACAACACATTCAATCCTAAAGGTTACTTCTAAAGCTGGTATGAAGTTGGTTTTTTCCCTACTTAAAGAGATCTCTCAGAAGGGGGAAAAAAAAGATTGGAGATTGTTACATGAAGTTCGTCAGAATAATGGTGTTTTGGAGAATGGAGATTGTAAGGGTCAATTTTTAAATTTTTAAAACACTACACAATCCTTAAAAGGAAGAAAGGAGGGAAGAAGAAGAAACTAAGGCAAAGAATTTCAGCCATGGATAGAGGACACAGTTACTCCCAAACAAGCAGCAGCTCAAACGCAGAACAGCGTTCAGCAGACTTCTCAACGCAATCTAAAAGACTCCAGTGATGGCTTCAGAACTCAAGTGTACAGTTTTACTATCTATATATCTTTGAGATGAAGGTTCTTAGGAAAATCTGGAGGACATTTTAGAAAGATGAAAGAGGAGTCCAAAAAGGAGGAAGAGAATCAGGGCAGTGGAGGGAAACTTTGAGATTCATCCATTCTACAAAAACGTTGGTGTCCCTGCGATGTTCTAAAGTTTTGTGTAGGTGATCTGTATAGGATGCTGAATTCTGAGCACTAAAATAAAATAAAAGACAAACTGACTAGTTGAGAACAGTACTAGTTAAATAGGAAAAGCCCTGTGATAAATAACATTGACCAGAGACCTGAAGGAAAGTTGGGTGAATCATGCTGATAGCCTCAGAAAGGGAAACCTTGTGTGCAAAGAGCTGAAGATAGGTTTGTGTATGTAGCCTATTTGAGAATAGGCTCTGAACTACATGTGGCATGAAGATAAGCACATAAGCATCATGGTAGACCAAAGCTGTCTTAGTGGGCAAGTGACTTTTATTGGGGTTACTAACAGGAGAATGGGGGAGGGGTGACCTATAGGGACAGAAATGACTCCAAAGCAGCTGTATCACCAAGAAGCTCATCCTGATACAGTTGACATCTAGATGAAGCTGCAACTCTGGAGAACTCTGCGACATGTGGGTGGCTGGACAGGCACACGGTATGTTTTCATCATATGTTCTCTTCCAACTCCCTCCAGATCCTCCCTACCCACCCAACTCTCATTCATAATCAACCCCCTCCCCCACCTTCTCTTTCCAACCCCCCCCCAAAAAAAAAAAGAAAAATATCAAAACCAATAAGAACTTTAGACTGACAGCTATGGAATGTGCATGGGACCGGACTTAGACTTTCTGCAGACGGTAGAGAGTTATATAGCTTGGCCTGTTTGAGGGGCCCCTGGCAGTGGGATCAGGATCTATCCCTGGTGCATGAGCCGGCTTTCTGAATCCCATTACCTATCGTCAGACACCCTTCTCACCCTTGATGCAGTGGGTTGGGGCTTGGTCCTGCCTCAAATGAATGTACCAGGCTTTTCTGACTCCCGCATGGGAGGGCTTACCCTTTTGGGGGAGGAGCCTGGGGGGGAGTGGGAGAAGGGATGAGAGGGGGATCTGTAGTTTCTATGTACAATGAATAAAAAAATATTTAAAAAAGGAAAAAACCTAAACAAAAAGCCAACAAAACAAATCAACATGGAGCCTATTTTGTGTTGGCAAGTTAGTCCTGTGCATGAGGCCTGCTCTGTCCTGAAGGAAGTAGAGCCATTGTGCAGACAATGCTTCTCGAAAGAATCATAGACTAACAGAAACTCCGTACCAAGCATGAGAAACGTTTCAAGTGGTCAGAGTAGTCCAAGTGGCTTCCCAAACAATATAGATAATAGATGTATCCCTGGATGCCTCTCTGGAGTTAAGAGTAGGTGCCTATTGCTGATGACACCAGACATGTAGGACACAGGATTGGATGATCAGAGCTGGATCTGACCTGACAGCCTCTTTCCTGCAGTCTGGCTTCTATGGTACCAGCAAACAGTCAAGGGAAAGAAGCAATTAAGCAGTCACCCAGCTGCAACATATGAACCAAGGCAATTACCAGCATGGCAAGATGCATAAAGATACAGCAAGGGGCATTCCCATGGACATAGGCCTACTCAACAGGAAGGAAACCATGCCTAGTACTGGAAACCTAGCCAGCTGTCTGGGGCTAGTGAGATCGTGGACCTTAGTAGAGAATCTATTATCTCCACCTTGCTAGCCCAGCACAATTCCTAACTACATTCTAAATCTTATCCTCATACCCACAGGTAAGTGTAGCTACCACCCCACATCAAAGAAGCCCCTGCTGTGGATATCGCTCTGTGTAAATAAAATTCTGGTTGGCCAGTGGCCAGGCAGGAAGTATAGGCGGGACAAGAGAGAAGAGAATTGTGGGAGGTAGAAGGCTGGGGAGAGAGACCGCCAGCCGCCGCCATGAGAAGCAACATGTAAAGACACTGGTAAGCCGCAAGCCATGTGGCAAAGTATAGACTAACAGAAATGGGTTAATTTAAGATAGAAGAAGTAGATAACAAGCAGCCTGCCACGGCCATACAGTTTGTAAGCAATATAAGTCTCTGTGTGCTTTCTTGGTTGGGTCTGAGCGACTGTGGGACTGGCGGGTAAGAGAGATTTGTCCTGACTGGGCCAGGCAGGAAAACTCTAACAACAAGCCCCTTTTTACAAGTAGAGAGCATCACTGGAAACCACAGCTGAACCCAATGCAGGCAGGGATCAACAGTCTTGGGGAGCCCAGTCCCAAGAGATACATGTCCATCACAGCTCCTGCATCAGTGGCACAAAGAACATGGCAGAAGACAGAGTGGAAAGATCGTAAGAACCAGAGTACCAGCAAGTCTTCTGTGAGACAGTCGCCTAGCAGTGGCTATGTAAACAAGACCAGAACAATGGAAATATCAATGGACATGCTAACATGGAAGGAGGTAAATTTAGTGGGTTTTCCACCCCCTAGACAAAGGACTACAGGCAACTGATGACTGCTTGGAGAAGGAAAATTAGCCTCTCCTAGGGATGAGCCCCCTTATTGGTTGTCCAATGCAGAGTGGTCAGCCTTGAAACCATGTACACACAACCAACAAAATAGACTCAATGGTGTGTGTGTGTCTGTGTGTCTGTGTGTGTCTGTGCCTGTGTATGCATATGTTCATAAGCATATGTATGTGTGTAACAATAAAGTGATAGAGTCTATCAACTTGGGAATGAGGATCATGGGAGGGGTTTGAGGGAAGGTAGCTGGGAGGGGTTGGTGGAGGAAACAGGAGGGGGGAGTGATGTAATTTCATTTAAAATAAAAACATTTTCATTTTAATAATGCTTCCTTTGGGGGAGGAACATTCCAGGAGGAGGCACCTATACAAGGTGCCTTCAATGAAAACTTTAAAGGCTGGCAGTGGGAGGCTGTTGCTGTCATTCCTTGCTCCTGGGCAGTGAGTGTGTCCTTCCTTGAAAATGAACCTGGATGTACAGCTTTGCTTCTCACAATCCACCTGTCCTTCCATAGAGATTCATTTCTCCTTATGCTTGGGAAGTGTTTTCCAAAGAATTCAAAGCTCCCCTTCCCTTTTCCTTTTTTTTTTTCTTGAGGGAAACTTAAAAAGAGGTTACAGGGACAAATTTCTGTGCTGAACACAATAGAAGATGTGGAGGGCTCTCCGGACAGGCTCCAGTGCTATTGCAGCAGTCAGGCTCAGCCAGGCAGTCACTCACCCTCACTCCACTATCAGCCATTTGTTCCTTTGTTTCCCCTCACTGTTGGTTCATTTTCTTCAGCTTCTAGTGGTGGCTCCAGGTAACTCAGCCCCACCTTCCCTCAAAGGCCTGAGTTTCAGGCTGTCATGCCCTTTTCCATAAGACATTGCCGTGCTTATGTGTTATAACCCACATTTGGTAAGTGCAACCTTTATTTCTTGCTGCCTCCATTATGAACAAGATTCTAACCTCCATTAATAAATGGAGTCATCATTCTTACTTAGTAACCCAAAACCCAGTTTTTAAGACTCTAGAGGCATATGACAGCTTGTTCTCAGGCTGGTAGCTCTGGTTGCTTCAAGGATGCTAGACCAAAACAATCTTCAAGCCAGCTTTGGCTTATTGCCGTGTCACAAGCAGTGTATTATTAACTCTTAATGCTCAGAGTGCCCAGGAAAAATCCTCAGGCTAAAGCTGCTGCAGTTATTATTCAAATTCTGGTGTAATACAATGTTCATATCTTTATAGAATTTGTCTATATGTCTAATCCTGCATTCTGTTGTGCCTTGGTCATATGACACCATAGTGGCTCTGCATGAGCTAACTGTTCTAAGAGAGGGAGGTCCTGACACCTCATACTTTTACCATCTTTCCACTCCATAGTTTGCTCATCAATATGTCTCTGTATAGGGCAGAGGTAACTTCAGCTAATCTAACTTGGTTGCTGTATATGACACGTAATTGTCTGAGTGTACAGTTGACAAGAACAGCCATCACACCAGCTCAGAGGTATGAAGACAGGAAATTCAAAGGGAGTACCGTCGAGCTACAGTACAATAGTGGCATGGCCATTGTGGGGATAACCAAGTGCTTTATAACTAGCTCTGATATCTGTTCCAGAGAAACAAACACATGCTTAGTATTTTGAACCTTGTCTAGACACTGTAGCTGGGAAGGTCAAAGGCTAGGGGAGGTGCTACTACCTTTATTTTGCTAAATGAGCATCACTTATTATGATCAATCCACGTGAGTCTATTAAATGGGTAACAGAATTTATTAAGATATATAAATTGAGGAAATACACTCACGAATACAGAATAGAGTAGACAGCTAAAGTAGTCTCCTGATCTGACCAGGAGTGAATCCACCTCACAAGGAGCAGGGAGAAGGGCATGTGACCCTTCTTCAACTCCTTATAGAGGTCACTTACAACGGCAGGAAGTACCGCCTCCTTTGGGCCATACAGCCCAAAGTCATGGACAGAGCAAATACCATTACAAGTTATCTTCTAAATATTTGCATGTATACCCATAGATTACTGCTGACATCAACTTTCAGAAAAAAACTCTTTTGCAGTGGATAATAGGCTTACAATTCATTGGTAAACATGGTGAATAAACAGCTGTGGATTTCTTGGCCTTAAGTGGGAAATCTACAATTCTCCACATCCCCACTATAACTCAAGAATCGTGGGGGGGGGGGGTAGGTACAAAGAATGTAAGATCCAGACAATGAGAAGTACTGCAAAACGAATCTTTTCACACAATCTGTCCTCAGAGATCTCCTGCACAGTGTGTGTGTATTTGTTGTGTTATTAAATGTTTGCTGTCGTGATGCTTTCCCTCTTCAGTGCCTTTTTATTAAGATGTATTTATTTGTGTGTCCATATGAGTGTTGGGGGCACACAAGAGCCATGGGCACAAGTGGAGGTCAGAGGACAGCTTTGGGGAATGAGTTCTCTTTTCCACCACGTGGAGGCCTGAGGACTGGACACAGATTCTGAGGCTTGGTAGCAGACATCTCACAGGCCTGTCCTTTGGTTTCTAAAGCAAATATTTCACAAACATTTTAAGACAGTCTAACTCTAGAGAATCATTTAGTTGTCAATGTAAACTGCTTTGTCTAGAGAAAATGAAGGAAGATGTGAGAAAAGGGGCAGAAAAGATGGGAAGACAGGAAGCAAGGAAGGAGGGAGGGACAAAGAGACAGGGAGACGTGCAGGAAATACACTTATGGAACCAAGTGGCCTGATGGTTTATAATCTTAGATGGAAAAGGGTTTTTGTTTGTTTGTTTATTGGTTTTCAAAACACATTTCCCTGAAAACATGCTGTTTGGATTTAAAAAACAGAAGTCTTTGTTACTTTTGTTAAATTATTTTATAAAGTTAAAAATGTTTTCCAGATTTAAGCACAGGCACCTTCATTTATTTCAACAATAGTGGCTAAGAAGCTATTGCACAAGTCAGTTCAGTTCAGTTCTGGGGTAAAATCAATGTACAGAGGTATGTCAATGGGGGCACAGGGTCTCCAGACGTCTCCAATGTTACTATAAGGAAAGAATGTCTGTGCCAGCATAGCTTGAGTACCCTGGCCTTAGTCCCCAGGCCCAGGTAAAGACACCTTCTGTGACTTTAGTTTAGCATAGGCATGAGGTAACCCTACATACTATCATTTAAACTCTTGAAAAGAATTGAGCTTTTTGTCACATAAACTATATCAAGTATCCAGGTAGGTGACAGAGTTTTTTCTTTATTTAGTAAATAATTTTGTGTTATTTGAAAGCAGCCAGACATGATATTTTTTACTATATTCAAGAACATTGAGTATTTTCCAGTTATTATCTTTTTAACCCTAGGGTTGCTGATGTTTGGCCTTTAAATTTAACATATACATTGCCAAATAAGGAATGATATATTGCTCATTAAAGCAGGTTCAAAAGTCTCTTCAAGCCATCATATATTAGCAGTGATAAGGGAGACCCTAAAAACTGTAATGTGGTGGATATATCATTCTCTGTGGAAGGCTTTGATTATAAGCTGATACATAACTGACTATAGTTATGTGATTTCCAATCTTAAGGATGGGTGAGTGGATAAAAAATTACTTCCTCAACTTCATTTCAAACATTAAGGTCTCCTTTTTCAAGTCTTAATCCATGTGCCTATCAGACTCTAAATTTTAATTTCTACCATGTTCTTGGTACAAGTAACAATCCTTGTGTTTATCCAAATTCTCTATTGTTCCATCTCAATCCCTACATGGCTTAATGTATGATCATCTCATGGGCTCCTTTCCAGCCACTGTTCACCATGGGAGCAACTACTACTTATTATTAGTCTTGTTTTTATTTTAAATGGTGTTCATATGTATATGAATATGTGTGTTTGTTTCTAATGAAAGATAAAAAGTCAATATCCTCTTTGGGTTGTTAGTTTTTGGTCACCTGGCTTTCTAAAATTTGTGTCTAAATTGATGAATAAATTCATGTATGTTTATGGTATACAGCAGTTGTTTTGAATTGCATGTGCCCTGTAGAATGGGCGAAATCAAACAATTGGTAAGAATTACTTCATGTACTTAAATCTCCTCAAGGTTGCAATACATTGTGTTATACAATAAATTCAATCTCTGACTCTTGTCTAACCGAAACTTTGAAAGCTCTAAACAATGTCTCTCTGGACTAGTACCATCAGCTGTCAAAACAAATGACCCTGTTTGGGATGTTTTATGTCCCCACCCGGTGAATGTCCTTCAGACTATTTTAAAAGATAAAGGATTTGAAGTCAAAAGATTAATTTCTTTTAACTATGGGGGAAATTTTGAGGCATAATGAAGGAAAGAAATCTTATTATTACTTTTTTTTTTTTTTTGGCCCAAGGTCTCAATATGTAGCCCAGGCTGACCCAGAACTTGCCATCCTCCTACTCAACCATCTGAATCCTGGATTACAGGCATCTACCACCATGTCTGGTAGAAGGAAGTCCATCAAACTATTGACCATGTATCAGATTTGAGCTGTGTTCTCTTGGCTACCCACTCCTCCTTGCTTCCTTCTACTCACAAGAAAGGAGCAGGCTAGAAGTTGGGACAGTGTGTCTCAGTCTTAAGGAAACACACTATAGCCCAACCCTCCCGTTCACACACATATCTGCTTCCCTCCTTTATTTATCTGGAACTATAAACTTTAAATCATTTTTTCCCAATTATTTCAAATGTGTCCCTTCTTCTGAATTTTCTCCAAATACATTCAGATCAATGCTAGATGTTGGAGTAGCAAATCCCTTCTTCCCACAAGAGTCACCTGCCTGTTAAGGATCCACTAGTAGTCAGTTTTCTTCTCATATTTTCTTCTTCTCTAGCTGGTCAGACTGTGGCTCATCTCTACATTCAGAGATGGAGGAGTTTCACCACCATAGATGGTCTCTGTCTCCTTCCCTGTAAGCCCACACCATAAAAAAGCCAGATAACCCACATAGAAGTGTGCAGAGGAATCCCTGTGCACAGCCCATGGGGACTAGTTGGAGGTCGTTTTATTACGTTTCAAAACACTGTGGTGTTTGAAAGAAAATGACCCTCAAAGGGAGTGGCACTATTAGGAGGTGTGACCTTCTTGGAGTAGATGTGGTCTTGTTGGAGGACGTGTATTATTGTGGAGGAGGGCTTTGAAGTCTCATATATGCTCAAGATACTGCCCAGTGTCTCAGACCACTTCCTGTTGCCTGCCTATCAAGATACAGGACTCAGATCCAGCACCATGTCTACCTGCATGGCATCATGTCACACCATGATGATAATAGACTAAACCTCTGAAAATGTAAGCCATCCTAATTAAATGTTTTTCCTTTATAAGAGTTTCTGTGGTCATGGTGTCTCTTCACAGCAATAGAAACCTTAACTAAAACAAACACTGTATCTGATACAGTGTAGACTCTTAGGAAATGTTGGTTGATACAAATCAAACAGCTCAGATAAGACATCATCCTAGAGTTTTTAATGTGTATACTCATATTGAGAACACTTTTGTGCTATGGCTATTGTGATGATTTATCTACCCCAAGGGAAAAAAATTAGGCAGATACCTGAGTCAAAGAGTCAAACTCTCTTTTTCATGAGAATAGGTAATGAATGAAAGACTATTAATCCAAAATCTTTTGTATTTGGAGAAATTGCTTTGCAACATGTTTTACAAGCTAGTTAGAAAAATTAAGAATCCCAAGCAATTTGATATGTTGGGAAACAATGCCCAGAGGAACAGTAGTTCTGGAGAATCCCAGATCCAAGCATGGCTAGAGTCCATCTTCCTTTTGGAGCAACCAGAGTTGTGGTAGCCCATCAGACGATGGAATGCAGCTGAGGATTTGACATGAGGGAAAGGAAAGGAAACTAGATTTCCTGCCCTGAGGTGGCTGATGTACAGAACTAGGTCCCTTCCCTTGCCACACATCCTTTCTTTAACCTGTCATCATCATCATCATCATCATCATCATCATCATCATCATCAGGAAAAAGATAGGTGATGAGAACAAAGTCTGCCATCTGTTCTTTGTTTATACATTTGGAAACATCTTGGTAAAGGTTCTTTAAAAATCAAAGATGACAGATTTATTTTGTATCTTTCTAATTCTCATCAAGGATGGGCAAGGACCAAGCTAAGCCACAAAGAAACACTTTCCTTTTAAAGGTTTTGTAAATGGTATTTTGCAATAGAGGAGAGACAAAAGAAACACAATAGTCCTAACTTGGTTAGGCTTTCCTTTCACAAAGACATTCTAAAATCCCATGTCCCCTGGAAGTGACACACTGGGCTCTACCCACAAATGTTTTCCTGGAGGATTTCCAGGCCTGTATTCTGTGGCTGTCCTGCCCCACCTCCCCGCCCCGCCCCCGCCTCTCCCGCAGCTTTTATTAACTCATCAAGGCACACATTCAGTGAAAGCAGATATTTGATCTGTAGCAATTTAAGAGCTATTAGCCACCGGATAGATGTGGTAGACCCTGATAAAGACAAGACAGTAAAACAAACTCATCTATAATTGGGGAAGTCAGAACAGAGGCCACCTTTGGGAGAGAGGATGGACAGCAGTTAAAAGTGTGACTTCTAGTTTCCCCTTATCAAACGCAGGTTTGCTATCTACAGAAAATTATTATATCCTCAGGATTTACATATCCTTCTCTATGTATTTTTTATTAAATAAAACACCTTAATCACAATGATTATGAAAATTAAGGTATCAGTATAAACTAGTTCAAGACACCAGTTAACTACTCATCTATCAAGGAATATATGTATCCCATATATATACACACATATATATCCCTATCTATGCTATTGAATCAGAGTTTTCTCAGAAGAATCCTGTGGAATGGACTGTTAGTAAGTGGTCACTTGTTTGGAAAGAGGAGGTCCAGAAGCCAGCTGAGGAAGCCTGCTCCCAGGGAGCACAGGCAAGGGTTTGGTTCAGCATTATTGCCACAGTTGTTGCCCTTCTTACCAGGAGCACATTGTTGCAGAACAATCCTTGGGGAAGAAAGTGATAAACCATCAACCCATCTACGAAAGAGCAGAGAATGAGGACACATAGAAATGAAAGGCTCTGTTCTAGACGATGGAGAGCCAACGGTTGCTGTGGATAGCTCTCTGTGTAAATAAAATTCTGATTGGCCAGTGGCCAGGCAGGAAGTATAGGCGGGACAGACAGAAAGTATAGGCGGGACAAGAGAGAAGAGAATTCTGGGAGGTGGAAGGCTGGGGCGGGAAAACACCACCAGCCGCCGCCAAGAGAAGAAAGAGATAAGGTACTGATAAGCCACGAGCCACGTGGCAAAGTATAGACTAACAGAAATGGGTTAATTTAAGATAGAAGAAGTAGATAACAAGAAGCCTGCCACGGCCATACAGTTTGTAAACAATGTAAGTTTCTGTGTGCTTACTTGGTTGGGTCTGAGAGTCTATGGGCCTGGCAGGTGAGAGAGATTTGTCCTGACTGGGCCAGGCAGGAAAACTCTAACTACAAACGGTGGCGCTGACCCAGACCCAATTCTTCCCGTTCAGTTTACAAGTTCCCAATCAGTATGAGGCAGCAAGGCAACAAACCCGTCTTGTTTCTGGTTTTGGACATCAAAACGACACAATGGCTATGGGAAAAGCCCCGTCTAGACTCTGCTAGCCTTGATCAGAGCCTTCTTGGTTTATTTTATTTATTTTTTTTAATGATCCTGCGTAGCCCACTACTCAAGAAGTAAAATCCATCCTTCTCGTGTAAGCTTCTTTGCAGCAAGGAATACACGTTATTTCTCAGCCTTTCTCAAACGGCATACAAAATTGACAGGTATGTGAGAGGGATGTTCTATTAAAGCTAATGGCAGTTTTCTTTGATGCTGCCATTGTGGGGCTTTGACATTTACGTGAGGTCCCAGCAGTGGTTTCCCAAAGGACTGTGAGGCAGTAGAGGCTGTGGGAGTAAGCTGTCCAGGTTCAGACAGAAGAGGATACAACACCTTTAAAGAACTTTTTGAAACAAAATAAAAATAGTAAGAGCTGGTGGTCTGCTTTGTATCATTACCACGTGCCTGAAGGTCCCTGGGAATCCCAGAAGACAGTCATCAGGTCAGAACAGGAGTGCAACTTCCCTGTTCCTCACCACCACGCCCGCAGCATGTTTAGACACTAAAACTTAAGTGAAGCATGCCATAATTGATAGTGTCTAAAGGGTTGTGGACTGTCCCTCTCTAGACCCGAAGGGTTAAAGCCAGTCTTTGTGAAGGGTGTGAAGGGTCTGCTTTGTGTGCCTGCCTGCTTCTGAATGAGCACATTTCCCTGTCTCCTCACAAGTCAGAGCCCACAGTCCTTCAGCCGGAAGTTGAGAACCTGCAAACTGAAAGTGCAGGCAGTGGTTAGGCAGCTTTTCCTCCCCACCCCATCCCTACCCCACACCCAGCTCCAGCCCCAAGCAAGGATTCTCTTTCTTTACATAACCAGGTTACATTTACTGTTTTCCCTCTCCTGGCTTCTACCACTTCACTGAAAAAGAGTTAAAGGCTCCAAAAGAAAGGAATAAAACAAATGCAGTTTATCACCATGGCTAGTTGGCTGAGGGAGTGGACGGGGTGCTCAAAGACTAAGGGTTTGCAAATGTGTCTCCTTCCAGCTTCTAGTATCTGTACTGAAGAATCTGCTGCCCTTAAGTGTGCGCTTGGAAAACTTGCTCTGGTAGCTGACTCTAATCCTAAGTCCTAAAAGCTTGAAAAATAAAAGATGGAATGAGTTCAACATAGCAAGAAGATCACTCAAAGAAAGCAAAAGTAATCTTAAAATAGAACTTTAAAACTGTTTTCTTAAATATTAATTGCACATAAAAATGTTACTTGATGAGATTCTTATACATGTGTAATGTGTTTTAATCCTAATCACTCCCTTGGTTCCCCCACTAATCCTCTTCCCTCCCCCATCCTTTTCCCATTGTGTTCTTCTTCTACTTTCATAGCTTTTAAACTAAGTGAACTGTTTGGTGAGCCAATGAGCTTCATTAGGGTTGTCTATACGAACATGGGTGAGAGGTTGTCTACAGGAGCTTGAATGGCTACACCACCACAGAGAGTGTGTCTGGGTATTCACCATCTGCTGGATATTAACTATGTGTAAATCCTCAAGGAGGAATGGGTCTTGTGAGCCCCTCCCTTATAGCAGGATGATGACCAGCCCACTCTTGTGCAGGGAACCACAGCTGCCACAAGACACAGAGTTCAGCAGCCATATGCCCAGAAGTCAGCATGCACCGTACCACCAAGTCTTCCACTTCTGTTCTTCTGCTCTTTCTGTCACAGTATTCCCTCAGCCTTGGAAGGAGGTGACAGATGTCCTACATGTCACCAAGTATCCAACAGTCATTTATTACCAGAGGTCTGAGCAGTTCTGAGTCTCTGCAAATTTCTGCTGACTAGTGCCAAAAAGAAGACGCTCACAGCTGACAGAGCCCTATGCTTTGGGTGTGAACACGGTTATTTAGAAGGAAATCTGATGGGTACAGGTATCCATGTAGTAAAGTTACAGCACAAGTCAAAGTAGAATTTGAAAAGTCCTTTAAATATAGCAAAGCTATACTGAGCATACATTGGCCAACGGACCAGACTCTAACCACACAATTTGTACTGCAAATGTGGGTGGGGCATGATAAATTTATAGAAGATTAAACTTCAGGTTCTCATACTGACCTTTAAATACTCTTTCTAGAAACCGACAAACTGCCGGGTGGTTGTGGTGCCTTTCATCCCAGCACTTGGGAGGCAGAGGCAGGCAGATCTCTGTGAATTCAAGGCCAGCCTGGGCTACGAAGTGAGTTCCAGGAAAGGTGCAAAGCTACATAGAGAAACCCTGTCTCGAAAAACAAAAAAACAAACAAACCAAAAAACCAGCCAAACAAACAAACAGGACAAACCATGCATGTCAAAGAATGAGTTACTGAACATAAAAAAAAAAAAAAAAAGCAGTAGTAGATACATTCATAGAACAGAAGGGTGGGTGAAACATTCTTGAAATATTTTTAAAATCTTGTTAGGTAGGCCAAAAGAGAAATAATAATAAACTCACCAAAGAGGCAATAATAGTGAGAGTTAATAGCAATCATGAGATCATATTCTTAGACCAGAATATAGTGAATTTAGTTATTTCTAAAGAAGGCAGTCCAGAACATTTTCTATAAGAACTTTAAATAAAAAAATTAAAAATTTTCCTTGAAACATGGACCATGCCAAAGTGTTGATAAGCCTATCTGTCAGGATCCTGCCCTCACTCTGGCACATGCTTAGCGTGGGTTCTTGCATCTTATGTCATAAGCTGGGACGGCAGCGACATACCCGCCTTAAAAAGCCAAATGGACCCCCACACTTTCTGTGTTCTCTCTGCTCTCTGCTCTCTGCTCTGCTCCCTCCCCCTCCTTTCTTCCCTCCTCCACCAGGCCTGGCTCTCCTCACCCTTCCCTCCTAATAAAGCTCTAAAAGTACCTCTGGGTTCTGTTGTGACCTTGACCTGTCCACTCGGTAACCAGCACCGATTACTGTCACAATCTATAAACAATTTGTACACAATATATCAAACATAGTATGCTACAAACACAGTTGTTATTTTAAAACAAATACTTAAAAAATTAAGAATTCAACTGAAAATAATTTAAAAATAAATGATTAGAAAAACTAAAAAGAGAATGAAAGAAGAATTTCTAAGGGACCTTACACGCACAGGGGCACACTGCCCCAGGATGGAGACAGGGACCTTACACACACAGGGGCACACTGCCCAGGATGGAGACAGGGACCTTACACACACACACAGGGGCACACTGCCCAGGATGGAGACAGGGACCTTACACACACAGGGGCACACTGCCCAGGATGGAGACAGGGACCTTACACACACAGGGGCACACTGCCCAGGATGGAGACAGGGACCTTATACACACACAGGGGCACACTGCCCAGGATGGAGGCAGGGACCTTACACACACAGGGGCACACTGCCCCAGGATGGAGACAGGGACCTTACACACACAGGGGCACACTGTCCCAGGATGGAGACAGGGACCTTACACACACAGGGGCACACTGTCCCAGGATGGAGACAGGGACCTTACACACACACAGGGGCACACTGCCCCAGGATGGAGACAGGGACCTTACACACACACACACAGGGGCACACTGTCCCAGGATGGAGACAGGGACCTTACACACACAGGGGCACACTGCCCCAGGATGGAGACAGGGACCTTACACACACACACAGGGGCACACTGCCCCAGGATGGAGATAGGGACCTTACACACACAGGGGCACACTGCCCCAGGATGGAGACAGGGACCTTGCACACACACAGGGGCGCACTGCCATAGCTTGAGTTAGGCACCTTGCACACAAGAGCTGCCAGAGTTTAAGGAGCTGGCACGTGGACTGCTTTCACTCTTCAGTTAGAAATATTCTGCCTTTGACTTCAGAATAATTTGTTCTCTTAGTCATGAAGATGTGAAGTTGCTTCCTCTAGACACTCCCAGGCTGGCTTGAACTGCTGAGAGGGTGCACCCTGGGCATTTCAAACAGGCTATATTTGCCTGCAAGTCCTTCGTGTTGTGACTTCACTAATTCCCACTTTAGCACTGACAGCTAGACATGGGAGGTTCAGTCCGACAGTGTTGGACATTTGCATTTCATTTTTAGAAAGAGATTATGACATAGCAGACACTAGTGCTGTACATACATACAAGAACAAAATAAACCACAATGCTTGTCCTTATGCAATTTCTATTTTAAGAGGTGAAGAAAGATGATGAACGTGAATAAAATAAGCAAATAATAGTCACGTTAGGCAGGGACAAGTTAGAAGGGAACACAAGTGAATGGAATGCCTTTGAGTATGTGTGCATGCATTCTCTGTAGGGCATGTTACAGTTTTAAGGAAGGAGGTTGGGCCAAGCCTTGAGATGACGTCATCCAAACAAAACCCTAAAGCATGCGACTAAGTTCCCAAGTATACAGGTCCCAAGACGAAGGACACAGCTTTGTAAAATGCAAAAATCAAAGCAACCTTGTTGCTAGTTTACCTATCTTTCCTTTCCTAGCACACTTCATGGCAACAGCAATAACCTGTATTATTTGGGTGTCTCCATGACCCCTCTGCCCAACAATTCAGGGGAAGGTAGCTCACACCAGAGACTGGGCTTTTTATTTGGCAACCTGTGGATTCTGGGATGCAAATTTCCAAGTCCAAGGCAACTCCATTTAAGCTCACACTACACACACACACACACACACAGAAAGTGTGGCCATAAATTCAAGAGAGAGCAAGGGGATGCATTGGAGGGATTGGATGGAGAAAAGAGAAGGGGGGGGTAATGATATAATTGTATTAATTTCAGAAAGTAAAAAATTCAAAAGGAATACCCTTCAATCTTCCTTTTACTATTTATATCTCATTGTTCCATCAATAGTGAGACTACTTTTTCAAAGTAACATTAGTCTTGAATACACTCTTTATAACTAACACTCTTCTGATTATTATACTTTACAGGAAGATCAGCCCAAGTTTGCATGTAGAATCATGTAAAGTACTCAAATAGTGCCAGCTGCATTGTACGAATGAGTCTTAGCAAGCCACAGTTCACATATTTTATAAAACAGCTATGAAAGGCAGGGCTGTGCTGATGCCAGTGCTGGACTAACGCTTCCTGGGAACTAGGTTTCTGCAGGGGAGAGCAGTGTTGCCCTGTGGAAGCTGGTGGGATGTATGTGCCCATTGTCTCATTCCCTGTTACTCAACTCCCCCAAATCAGACCCCAGCATGAGAAAAATTCCTAGTGAGGAATTGAACTGTGTGTTTTGTGGGAAGTCCAAGAACACATATCTCTCATCTCTCTTCTTCTACACTGCAGAAATGTAAACCATTTGGACAGAGGCAGGAAGTTTGGGAGTTCAAGGCTGGCCTTGGCTACATAAGGAGTTTGTGGAAAGCCTGGGCTACAGAAGAACACACACACACACACACACACACACACACACACACACACACACACACACACACACAGTTTTTACATTTGATTGGGTGTGTTTGAAGTAACAGTTACAACCCAAAAGTCATGGGTTTAGAGTTGTGACAAAAAACATCAAATTATTAAACTCTAGAAGACATTAATTTAGTTAAGACAAGGCAATGAAAATAATGTGTTTATGAAAATTAAACAGAGCCAAACTTCTGCCTCAATCCTCATATTCCACTTCCATTGCTGTCGGTTGGAATTTCCAAAACTATTTGAAAGGGGACTCAGGTTTGTGGTGCACCATTGTGCCAGCACCTCCTGTGTGCTGCTAGTTGTTAGTTTTCACTCCACTGGCCAAACTTTAAAACTGAGTACAAGATAAAATAAATTGCTGGAAGAGTTTTCACATCTTTGGCGGTTATTAAATTCCAGTCCTTAATATTCTTGGCCTACAAAAGGAGAGAAATTCTTCTCCATTTCAGTTTTCAACAAATAGGTAAGTTTTGCCATTTCATACTGTCATACAACTGGGGGACAGGAAATGACACGCTGTTTTGTGTGTGAATGTTTTGTTTTGCTCTTGGTGAGTTCTTTGGAAATGTCTTTGAATTTATCATCTGACTCAGAACTCTTCAAGAAGCATAACACAGTTTTCTGTTTCTGTTATTTGCCATTAGAGTGCGTTAAATTCTTTTTAAATACATTTTAATTAAAATGTAATTACATCACTTTCCCCCTTCTCTTTCCTTCCTCCAACCCCTCCCAAACCCCCTCCCTCTAAGCTGTTTGATATCAATCCCCCTCAAATTGATAGCCTCTTTTTCTTTGATTATTATGTGGGGTGTGTGTGTGTGTGTGTGTGTGTGTGTGTGTGTGTGTGTATGAACACACACAAATATAACCCGCTCAATCAATCTGTTTGTGCTATTTATGTTCATATAGTTTCAGGGATGGCCACTCTGTATTGGGTAGCCAGTTAGAGTGCTCGCCCCTAGGAGAGGCTCATTCTCCCTTTCTTGTCAAGCCTTAGTTGCCTGTATTTCCTTGGGGAGGGGTGGGACCCTGGGAGATTCTTTTCCCTTTTCACAGTTAGCATGTCTGTTGCTATTGTTCAGATCTTGTTTAGGGAGTCAGTTCTAGAGAGACTGTTTCACAGCACACTTCCTGGTATTCTGGCTCTTACAACATTTCTGCATTCACTCCCTTCCACTGTTTCCTGAGCAATAGATGCAGGAGCTGTGGTGTAGATATATCCATAGGGCTGGGCTCCCCAGAACCCATTATCTCTGCATTATATTCAGTTGTGGTTTTCTGCGGTAGCCTCCATTTGCTTCAAGAAGTTTCTTTGATAAGGGATGGTGACTCCACTTAACTGTTGGTATAAGGATAAGATTTAGAATGTAGTTAGGAATTATGCTGGGCTAGCAGGGTGGAGGTAATCGAATCTTTACTAAGATCTATGCCCTCACTAGCCCAGGGAAGCTGCCTAGGTTTCTAGTACCAGACACGATTTCCCTCCTGTTGAGTGTGCTGACAGGTCTTGGTTACCACCAAGGTACGAGTGTCACTTACTGCACCTTTATGGATATGGTGTCATGCTGGTCATTGTGGTATATAGGTACCACAGCTGGGTAGGATTATTAATTCCTTCCCTCCCATAGCAGCTCACATAGTGTTTTCTGGTAATATGGAAACTAGCTACAGGAAGGAGGTTTTCAGGTTGGATGTAGATAGAATAATCCAAGTTCTGTTTCTTAAGTGTGCAGCATCTTCATCAATAGAGGTGTACCTTCAACCTCTCAGAGGCAACCAAGGGCAGCAGCATAGTCTACATTGTTTTAGGTGCGGAGAGAGGGGGTGTCACTTGGACTATCCTGAATCTATGGTTCTTTACCAAACCATGTTCTTGCCTTGCTTTATTTTTCTAGATCAGTTCATTCAACAGTTACTATTTGGAAACATCCAAAATATATTAGTAGGTTCCTTCAGTTGTAGTAAGCTTTCTTGTCAGGGCTTTCAGCCTGTAAATAATGACATAGAGACTTAATATTAATTAAGAAAGCTTAGCTTAGGCTTTTCCCCAGCTACCTCTTATAACTTAAATGACACTGTTTCTATTAATCTACCTTCTGCCACATGGCTTGGTTACCTTTGTTCTGTACTGTGTGTCCAACTTCTTCAGAGTCTCACTGGCATCCTTGCCTCTCTCCTTCCCATAGTTCTCTGTCTGCCTGGAAGTCCTATCTCCCCTGCCTAGCTATTGACTGTACACCAATCACAGCACCACATCTTCCCACAGTGTACAAATATCCTGCAACATTCAGTAGCTACTACTGTATAGAGATGTTTATGGAGACACATATTCTCTTCACTTCCTTTGAATAAGTTCATGACTACCAATTAGCATTTCTAGTCCTTCATGTATCTATCCCAAGATCCACCTTGAAATTTCCTTCTGTCTGCTGGTTATTTCCACAAAGATATATAAATTAATTTTAACTGTAGCCAAAGTCAATAATTACATTCTTCTAAAACTGGATTCTGTCTCATTTTGCTCCATATTTCAGTTCATATAGATTTTTATTAGTGAACATATGTTAAGGAACAATCTTAACAATGTCTTTAGTCAATTGTAACTCAGACAGAAATGAGCTGCATTTGTATAGAACTTTACTCCACTTTAAAACTTTTCTATCATGACAAGCCCTTATCCAAACTAACCAAAAGACACAGAGAGAGCATCCAAATGAACAAAATCAGAAATGAAAAGGGGGACATAACAACAGACAATGAGGAAATCCAGAGAATCATCAGGTCATACTTCAAAAACCTCTACTCCACAAAACTGGAAAATCTAAAAGAAAGGGATAATTTTCTGGATAGGTACCACATACCTAAGTTAAATCAAGACCAGATAAACCATTTAAGTAGTCCAATAACCCCTAAGGAAATAGAATCAGTCATTAAAAGACTCCCAACCAGAAAAAGCCCAGGATCCAGATGGTTTCACTGCAGAATTCTACCAGATCTTCAAAGAAGACTTAATACCAATACTCTTTAAATTGTTCCACACAATAGAAGCAGAAGGTATATTACCAAACTCCTTCTATGAGGCTACAATTACCCTGATTCCTAAACCAAACAAAGATGCAACAAAGAAAGAGAACTACAGACCGATCCCCCTCATGAACATTGATGCAAAAATACTCAATAAAATTCTGTCAAACAGACTCCAAGAACACATCAAAACAATTATCCACCATGATCAAGTAGGCTTCATCCCAGGGATGCAAGGGTGGTTCAACATATGAAGGTCCGTCAATGTAATACACCATATAAACAAACTCAAGGAAAAAAAACCACACGATCATCTCACTAGAGGCAGAAAAGGCATTTGACAAAATCCAACACCCCTTCATGATAAAGGTCTTGGAGCGATCAGGAATACAGGGAACATACCTAAACATAATAAAGGCAATCTAACAGCAAGCCAACAGCCAACATCAAATTAATGGAGAGAAACTCAAAGCAATACCACTAAAATCAGGAACAAGGCAAGGCTGTCCCCTCTCCCCATACTTATTCAACATAGTACTTGAAGTTCTAGCCAGAGCTATAAGACAACATAAAGAGATTAAGGGGATACAAATTGGAAAGGAAGAAGTCAAGCTCTCCCTATTTGCAGATGACATGTTAGTATACATGAGTGACCCCAAAAATTCAACCAAGGAACTGATACAGCTAATAAAAACCTTCAGCAACATTGCAGGATACAAGATCAACTAAAAAAAATCAGTAGCCCTTCTATATACAGTAGACAAACCGTCTGAGAAGGAAATCAGAGAAACATCACCCTTTACAATAGCCACAAATGATATAAAATACCTTGGGTTTACTCTAACCAAGCATGTGAAGGACCTATATGACAAGAATTTTAAGTCCCTGAAAAAAGACATTGAAGAAGATGTCAGAAAATGGAAAGTCTCCCATGCTCATGGATAGGCAGGATTAACATAGTAAAAAATGGAGATCTTACCAAAAGCAATCTACAGATTCAACACAATTCCCATCAAATTACCAACACAATTCTTCACAGATCTGGAAAGAATAATACTCAACTTCATATGGAAAAACAAAAAACCCAGGATAGCCAAAAGAATCCTGTACAATAAAACAATCTCTGGAAGCATCACAATCCCTGACCTCAAGCTCTACTATAGAGCTACCATAATAAAAACAGCTTGGTACTGGCATAAAAACTGACATGTGGACCAATGGAATTGAATTGAAGACCCTGACATTAACCCGCACACCTATGAACATATAATTTTTGACAAAGAAGCCAAAAATGTACAATGGAAAAAAGAAAGCATCTTCAACAAATGGTGCTGGCATAACTGGATGTCAATGTGTAGAAGGCTGCAAATAGATCCATATCTGTCACCGTGCACAAAACTTAAATCCAAGTGGATCAAAGACCTCAACATAAATCCAGCTACTCTGAACCTGATAGTAGAGAAAATAGGAAGTACTCTTGAATGCATTGGCACCAGAGATCACTTTCTAAATATAACACCAGTAGCACAGACACTGAGAAAAACAATCAATCAATGGGACATGTTGAAACTGAGAAGCTTTTGTAGAGCAAAGGACACGGTCAACAAGATAAAACAACAGCCTACAGAATGGGAAAAGGTCTTCACCCAACCCCACATCTGACAGAGGGCTGATATCCAGAATATATAAAGAACTCAAGAAATTAGACATCAAAATGCCCAACAGTCCAATTTAGAAATGGGCTATAGAACTAAACAGAGAATTCTCCACAGAGGAAGTTCAAATGGCTGAAAGACATTTAAGGAATTGCTCAACATCCCTAATTATCCAGGAAATGAAAATCAAAATTACTCTGAGATACCACCTTACAGCTGTCAGAATGGCTAAGATCAAAAGCACAGAAGACAGCTTATGCTGGAGAGGATGTGGAGCAAGGGGAACTCTTCTCCACTGCTGGTGGGAATGCAAGCTTGTACAGCCACTTTGGAAATCAATATGGCGCTTCCTTAGAAAATTGGGAATCTATCTCCCCCAAGACCCAACTGTAGCACTCTTGGGCATATGCCCAAGGAATGCTCAATTATACCACAAGGGCATTTGCTCAGCTATGTTCATATCAGCATTGTTTGTAATAGCCAGAATCTGGAAACAACCTAAATGCCCTTCAACTGAAGAATGGATAAAGAAAATATGGTACATATACACAATGGAGTACTACTCAGCAGAGAAAAACAACTACATCATGAGGTTTGCAGGCAAATGGATGGATCTAGAAAAAATCATCCTGAGTAAGGTAACCCAGACTCAGAAGGACAAACACGGTATGTACTCTCTCATAGGAGGATACTAGATGTAAAACAAAGATGACTAGACTGCTACACAGCTCCAGGGAGGCTACCTAGAAAACGGGACCCTAGGAAAGACTCAAGGATCACCCAATGACAGAGAAATGGATGAGATCTACATGAACAACCTGGACGACAGTGGGAGTAATGAAGGGCAAGATTTGAGGGAAAAAAAGCTTAAGGGGAGCAGGAGATCCCAGCTGGATCAAGAACAGAAAGGGAGAATGAGGAATAACAGACCATGATAAATGAAGACCACATGAGAACAGTAATAGGCAGAGTGCTCGAGAGGTCCCCAGAAATCCACAATGATATATCCTCTGTAGACTGTTGGCAATGGTCGAGAGAAAGCCTGATCTGACCTAGTCTGGTGATCAGATGGCCAAACACCCTAACAATTGTCTTGGAACTCTCATCCAATAATTGATGGAAGTGGATGCAGAGATCCTCAGCCAGGCCCCAGGTGGAGCTCCAGGTGTCCAACTGTCGAGAAAGAGGAGGGTCTGCAAGAGCGTGAATTGTTGAATCCAAGATTGCAAAAAGCACAGGGACAAATAGCCAAACGAATGGAAGCATATGAATTATGAACCAAAGGCTGTGGAGCCTCCAGCTGGATCAGGCCCTCTGGATAAGTGAGACCATTGAATAGCTTGATCTGCTTGGGAGGCATCCAGTCTGTGGGACCAGGACCTGTCCTTAGTGCATGAGCTGGCTGTTTGAAACCTTGGGCTTTCACAGGGACACTTTGCTCAGTCTGGAAGGAGGGGACAGGACCTGCCTGTACTGAATCCACCAGGTTTAAATGAATCCCCAGGGGTGCCTTGGAGGACATGGAATGGAGGGGAGGGGCTGGGGTAGGTGGGGGTTGGAGTGGGAGGGGGGAGGACAGGGGGAACCCATGGCTGATGTATAAAATTTAAAACACATAATAATAAAGAAAATAATTAATAAAAAATTTAAAAAAAGAACAAATGGGAAAAAAACAAAACAAAACAAAACTTTTCTATCACCAACTGGGCCAAGCTTGTCCAAAAGAACAGTCAACCTAGCAAAAAGCTATTAAAATAAAATTTAAGAAATTTACCCTGCCTTTTCTCTTTTAATGTGAAAATGGAAAATTAGAGACCAATAAAAATATTTTTGTGCTCATGTATTTACAAATGGTACATTATATGGTGATATTTTATTTGTGCTGAAATGTGATTTTATTTATATGTTAATAAATAAAGTTTGCCTGAAGATCAGAGGTCATAGCGATCCAAGAACAGCAGTCAGGCGGTGGTAGCCCACGCCCTTAATCCGATCACACGGCAGGTAGGGTCTCTGTGTGGTCAAGGACACAGTCAAGCATGTGATCCAAGCCTTTAATGCCAGTACCAACCATAAAGACCTGGAGGTCTGGATAGACAGGCAGTGATGAGGAAGTCATGTGGTTGGGTTTAGAGCCAATGAGAAGGTAGAACAGAAAGGCAATAAAAACACAAGTCAGGCCGGAAGAAACTCTCTCTGGGGAAGCGACGGTGGTGAGGTAGTAAGATAAGGTAGTCATGACTCTCTGATCTCTTTGACTATGTACCTGTTTTTGGTTCTGTGTTTCTTATTTACTAAGACTGTTTAGAATTTCGTCTATAACATTATATTTACATTTTTTTTTGGTTTTGGTTGCTTTGTTGATGCAACTTTCAATGTAAGTTGAGAATTCTCAGTTGTCTAAGTCTCATTCCAAAGGAATGGGCTTTTGTGTTCCAAGATTTTTAACAAATTCAATTAATATTCAAAATTTTATAACTCAAAGTTCTTAAGCAGTACATTTTACAGAAACATTAGATGACTGTTTCCCTTAGATCTGCACTCATTAAAACAACATCACTCTCTCCATGGTTTTTAACAATGCCATATAGAACTACTGTAAGGAGAGATATTTGGTTTCTGTCCCTGCTGATAAAGGTGAATATTCAGTTCTTCCCCTGACCTTTTGAGCCATGGTAATAGTATGTGGAGATAAAATTCCACATTAGCTAAATATTTTCATCTTATTGGTTAAGCCTATCCACAGCATGATGAAATTGTGTTTACTCAACTGCAAAGTATTCCTGGACTCAACATACAAAAGCCATCAAACTACTTTCTAAAGCCATAGAAGACAGAGCTTATAGAATATGGACAAAGGAAGCCAGTAATTTTCAGGATCCCCCAAACTTCTGCTTTAGTAATTTTCTGTTGCTATGACAAAATACCATGGCAAAGGCAACTTATAAAGGAATACATTCATTTACCTTTGTACTTGTGGGTTCAGGGAGTTAAAGAGTGCACGACGGTAGAGCAAAGGTATGGCAGCAGCAACAGCTAAGAGAGTTCACATCTTGATTCACAAGTTGGAGAAATGGAGAAGGAGAGAGGGAGGGGGAGAAGGAGACATAGAGGGGGAGGAGAGAGAGAGGGAGAAGAGAGAGAAGGAGAGAGGTTGGAAATGGTGCAAGTCTTTTGAAACCTCAAAGCCTGCCCCCAGTGACACACCTCCTCCAACAAGGCCACACCTCCTAATCCTTCCCAAACAGTTCCACCAACTGGGACCAATTTTTCAAATATATGAGCCTATGGGGGCTTTTCTCATTTAAACCCCTGCACCTTCTGTCTTTAATTCAGTGAGGAAGTTTTTGTTTTTCATGAGATTATTGCACATGCTAGGGAAAGATGCCAGCGTAACTGCAGGAGGTACTTAAAGATTGATACAGAAAAAAAGAAAACTATCTTCTTTCCTTGAAAAGTGTATGGTTTATCCTAACAATAAAAACAAATGGGTCAAAACCATGCCTAAAAGTGGTAACCTGAAGGAGACAATCCCATGTATGGATCATTTGCATGTCTGTGTGGTCTTTCTGCTTCAATAATTTTCAGATGTGCAACTGTTTTTCTTGTTTCTTTTAGATTTTAAAAAATAGCAGTAAAAGATGTGAGAGGCCACTGGAAATTGATCTAATAGGCCGAACTTAAGAATGTTGCAAGTGTTTCTTTCTTGCCATCCTCTTTTATTTGGTCTCAGGGTTCTTTGAATTTTTCATAAAACAAATATTTTACAGTTCAGGGAATTTTCACTATGATTTTCCTGTATAAATTTTCATAAAGCTTTGGCCAAGCAATGTGTTCAACCATAAGTAGCTGGTTATTGTGAGAAAAAGTCATTTACATTGTGGTTTTCCAGTCTGCCTACAGCAGAGTTTGAGCCTGCTTTACCCTCTCCCCCCTCTGGCAATTATGAATTAAAACTTTATTTTTAGTATAGGAGAATATTCCAGATTGGGAACTTTCTTACTTTCATCTAAGTGACACCTATATTTATTTTTTTCTAAGAAATATTGATGTGGACTATCTGAAGCAAATGCTTCCGAAGTACTCGAATCTGGGCTCATGCTTGCAATGTTTGTGCTGGAAGGCTGACATAGGAAGATAACAGCATGTGTGAGGCCAACCTGGACAACTTCCAAACAAACTAAGTCAGTGCCCACTTTGAAGACACAGTTAACTTATGCTAAGTGTTCTCTCTGTTTAATTAAGCCTCTGCCTCTTGGCAAAGCAAGAAGCATCATCCACTCACTGGAAGTGTTGCGTGAGAAACCCTCTCTTCCCTCAACACCTGTTTGGACACATGTTTAGTCACACAGACTTCAAGTCGCTGGGTGATTTTAAATAACTCTGGCTAGTCATTCGTTTTGATTATTTCATGGATTATTCCACTTCAAGCATTTGAAACTCATTAGTTCTTAGGTGTTTTTCAGATTTCTGATATAAAAAAAGTCATGTCTGAAAAGAGCAATGTGTGGAAATGTGCTTTTTCCAATTAAATAGCAGTTGATGTTCAGCAAACCACATCCAGAACCAATCAAGATGTATTAAACATTTCAACTATCTCTTCAATTCAATGTACAGACAGGGAAATAAAACATGTCACTAAGACCTCTAACATAATGTTAATGTTTCACATATCCACTCATTCCAGAGGCAAGAAATGGTTGTACTGTCAGGGCAGAGAGCATACATGTGAATGGAAGCTTCCAAGGTCAAGGAGCTTGAATTTCAGTCTACTGCTTAATTCTCTTATGTTTTAACTTTATTGTATAAACCATTGTTTCTTTCTTGTTTTAAATAACATTTTTGATGAGGCTGGCAAACAAATTTGGAATAATGACCTCATTTGAAACCTGAAAAGCTCTGATTTAGGGACATTTCTTGAGACTGTCATGCTAGCTCCCCATTGTTGTGACAGAACATTGAGAAAAATCATCACAAATGAGGAAAGATTAATTTTGCACACAGTGCTAGATGGTTCAGTCCATGGCTACTTGGCTGCATTGTTTCTGGGCTACAATGAGGCAGTACATAATGGCAGGGAACATGACTTGGGCAA